>NW_026525489.1:300000-552500 GCF_943737925.1 Anopheles nili | reverse complement strand
TTCAACTACGCCACCGATGGGACAACTTGATCTGGATTCTATGCCCGTAAACACCCGGTTGAAGGCACCAACGTCACCTCGTTGTGCCAACTCGCACTCTCGATGGCATGATCCGATCCGCCTCCTAGCTGCTTGCGCCCTTCTCTCCTTGGACGCAGGCACCCGGCTCCACACGTGCACCTCGTGCGGAGCTCTCGGAAGCGCGCCAGCTGACACTCTGGCGGGCCCCTTGTTTGTTCCCGACTCATCTTAGCTTCGCCTCCTCATGAACCGGCGGAACCTTTAACCGTTCCGGGTCCTATGCACTCTCCGTGTTTGGTTCATCGCTCATCTCTACATTACGCCGAGCTCAACTAGTATTGTTCGTTTCACCGTTTGAAGCGAGATCGGGGTATACCCGGTACCGCGGTACTTCCCACCCAGGTTGGATGGCCGTACAACACTCAAGAAGTAACAACGTGTCGGTGCTAAGCACCGTCTCCTCAAGATCTACGAGTTCTGACACCTCTTGGCTACTTGACCCCTTTCCCGGTGGGTGCAAGTCACTCTACTCCGAGCCATGGGACACCTTCCCAGGGTGTTTTCCATGTACCACTAACCCTTGGTTGGACACCTCTTGGCTACTTGACCCCTTTCCCGGTGGGTGCAAGTCACCGTGCGGAACCTTTCGGCCGCTCTCCCTAGGACTGTGTTGCAGGCAAGCACAGTGGTTCCGCGACCTAGAGACAGCGGCATCCCTTGTTACTGCTACTCCGAGCCCTGGGACACCTTCCCAGGGTGTTTTCCATGTACCACTAGCCTCTGGTTGACCATCGGTGGAGGTAGGTGATTTACCCCAAAACCACCCTAGGTCACCGTTCCGACCGCCCAGCTACCGTTAAAACGCCTCCGGACACCAGGACACACCTTCCCGGTACCAGAACCAGTCGTAGTTGCCGTCACCCAAATTTCATACAACCGTCACCCACGGGCCGAAACACCCTGCCACTACATGGGTCTAGTATTAGGTCCTAGGGTCTCTTTTCGACAACTCCCGACCTCCCTGATATCGAATCGTCAGTTTACATGAGGAGGCTAAACTTTCTATGACGACTCAGTACAACCATACCCCCCTATAATAGTGAAATGTCAAATTCTAGGGCTTTTTGGCCATGGAAAATTCTGAAGCTCGGCACGAGCAAACATGACCCATGCTTGTATCTCCGAAACTATGAGTCTGACAGTTTTGCACCCTTCTGCGGAAAGTTGTGTCTCGGTAAGCCTAAAAAGTCAGTAGAACACCACGAAACGATCCGACCACTCCTTCGACCTGTTTTTGGGTTTTGCAGTTTTCCATGGGGTATTTTGTATGGGGAAAACCGACCCATGCCCGTATCTCCGTACCTAAGCGTCTGACGGTCTTGGACCCCTTTAGGTAAAAGTTGCATTCCGTCGAGCTGAACATTTCACTAGAACATCGCGAAACGATCCGACGCCTCCTTCTGGGAGTTTTTGGGGTCCGAAGGTTTTCTGGGACTTAGTCTCTGGAGCAACATTTCTGAAGCTCGGCACGAGCAACCACGCACGTGTCTTATATCTCCGTAAGTAAGTGTCTGACGGTCTTGGACACCTTTAGCAAAAAGTTGCGCCCTATCGAATGGAACATTTCACTAGAACACCACGAAACGATCCGACCACTCCTTCGACCTGTTTTGGGGTTTTGCAGTTTTCCATGGGGTATTTTGTATGGGGAAAACCGACCCATGCCCGTATCTCCGTACCTAAGCGTCTGACGGTCTTGGACCCCTTTAGGTAAAAGTTGCATACCGTCGAGCTGAACATTTCACTAGAACATCGCGAAACGATCCGACGCCTCCTTCTGGGAGTTTTTGGGGTCCGAAGGTTTTCTGGGACTTAGTCTCTGGAGCAACATTTCTGAAGCTCGGCACGAGCAACCACGCACGTGTCTTATATCTCCGTAAGTAAGTGTCTGACGGTCTTGGACACCTTTAGCAAAAAGTTGCGCCCTATCGAATGGAACATTTCACTAGAACACCACGAAACGATCCGACCACTCCTTCGACCTGTTTTGGGGTTTTGCAGTTTTCCATGGGGTATTTTGTATGGGGAAAACCGACCCATGCCCGTATCTCCGTACCTAAGCGTCTGACGGTCTTGGACCCCTTTAGGTAAAAGTTGCATTTCGTCGAGCTGAACATTTCACTAGAACATCGCGAAACGATCCGACGCCTCCTTCTGGGAGTTTTTGGGGTCCGAAGGTTTTCTGGGACTTAGTCTCTGGAGCAACATTTCTGAAGCTCGGCACGAGCAACCACGCACGTGTCTTATATCTCCGTAAGTAAGGGTCTGACGGTCTTGGACACCTTTAGCAAAAAGTTGCGCCCTATCGAATGGAACATTTCACTAGAACACCACGAAACGATCCGACCACTCCTTCGACCTGTTTTGGGGTTTTGCAGTTTTCCATGGGGTATTTTGTATGGGGAAAACCGACCCATGCCCGTATCTCCGTACCTAAGCGTCTGACGGTCTTGGACCCCTTTAGGTAAAAGTTGCATTCCGTCGAGCTGAACATTTCACTAGAACATCGCGAAACGATCCGACGCCTCCTTCTGGGAGTTTTTGGGGTCCGAAGGTTTTCTGGGACTTAGTCTCTGGAGCAACATTTCTGAAGCTCGGCACGAGCAACCACGCACGTGTCTTATATCTCCGTAAGTAAGTGTCTGACGGTCTTGGACACCTTTAGCAAAAAGTTGCGCCCTATCGAATGGAACATTTCACTAGAACACCACGAAACGATCCGACCACTCCTTCGACCTGTTTTGGGGTTTTGCAGTTTTCCATGGGGTATTTTGTATGGGGAAAACCGACCCATGCCCGTATCTCCGTACCTAAGCGTCTGACGGTCTTGGACCCCTTTAGGTAAAAGTTGCATTCCGTCGAGCTGAACATTTCACTAGAACATCGCGAAACGATCCGACGCCTCCTTCTGGGAGTTTTTGGGGTCCGAAGGTTTTCTGGGACTTAGTCTCTGGAGCAACATTTCTGAAGCTCGGCACGAGCAACCACGCACGTGTCTTATATCTCCGTAAGTAAGTGTCTGACGGTCTTGGACACCTTTAGCAAAAAGTTGCGCCCTATCGAATGGAACATTTCACTAGAACACCACGAAACGATCCGACCACTCCTTCGACCTGTTTTGGGGTTTTGCAGTTTTCCATGGGGTATTTTGTATGGGGAAAACCGACCCATGCCCGTATCTCCGTACCTAAGCGTCTGACGGTCTTGGACCCCTTTAGGTAAAAGTTGCATTTCGTCGAGCTGAACATTTCACTAGAACATCGCGAAACGATCCGACGCCTCCTTCTGGGAGTTTTTGGGGTCCGAAGGTTTTCTGGGACTTAGTCTCTGGAGCAACATTTCTGAAGCTCGGCACGAGCAACCACGCACGTGTCTTATATCTCCGTAAGTAAGGGTCTGACGGTCTTGGACACCTTTAGCAAAAAGTTGCGCCCTATCGAATGGAACATTTCACTAGAACATCGCGAAACGATCCGACCACTCCTTCGACCTGTTTTGGGGTTTTGCAGTTTTCCATGGGGTATTTTGTATGGGGAAAACCGACCCATGCCCGTATCTCCGTACCTAAGCGTCTGACGGTCTTGAACCCCTTTAGGTAAAAGTTGCATTCCGTCGAGCTGAACATTTCACTAGAACATCGCGAAACGATCCGACGACTCCTTCTGGGAGTTTTTGGGGTCGGAAGGTTTTCTGGGACTTAGTCTCTGGAGCAACATTTCTGAAGCTCGGCACGAGCAACCACGCACGTGTCTTATATCTCCGTAAGTAAGGGTCTGACGGTCTTGGACACCTTCAGCAAAAAGTTGCGCCCTATCGAATGGAACATTTCACTAGAACACCACGAAACGATCCGACCACTCCTTCGACCTGTTTTGGGGTTTTGCAGTTTTCCATGGGGTATTTTGTATGGGGAAAACCGACCCATGCCCGTATCTCCGTACCTAAGCGTCTGACGGTCTTGGACCCCTTTAGGTAAAAGTTGCATTCCGTCGAGCTGAACATTTCACTAGAACATCGCGAAACGATCCGACGACTCCTTCTGGGAGTTTTTGGGGTCGGAAGGTTTTCTGGGACTTAGTCTCTGGAGCAACATTTCTGAAGCTCGGCACGGGCAACCACGCACGTGTCTTATATCTCCGTAAGTAAGGGTCTGACGGTCTTGGACACCTTTAGCAAAAAGTTGCGCCTTATCGAATGGAACATTTCACTAGAACACCACGAAACGATCCGACCACTCCTTCGACCTGTTTTGGGGTTTTGCAGTTTTCCATGGGGTATTTTGTATGGGGAAAACCGACCCATGCCCGTATCTCCGTACCTAAGCGTCTGACGGTCTTGGACCCCTTTAGGTAAAAGTTGCATTTCGTCGAGCTGAACATTTCACTAGAACATCGCGAAACGATCCGACGACTCCTTCTGGGAGTTTTTGGGGTCGGAAGGTTTTCTGGGACTTAGTCTCTGGAGCAACATTTCTGAAGCTCGGCACGAGCAACCACGCACGTGTCTTATATCTCCGTAAGTAAGGGTCTGACGGTCTTGGACACCTTTAGCAAAAAGTTGCGCCCTATCGAATGGAACATTTCACTAGAACACCACGAAACGATCCGACCACTCCTTCGACCTGTTTTGGGGTTTTGCAGTTTTCCATGGGGTATTTTGTATGGGGAAAACCGACCCATGCCCGTACCTCCGTACCTAAGCGTCTGACGGTCTTGGACCCCTTCAGGTAAAAGTTGCATTTCGTCGAGCTGAACATTTCACTAGAACATCGCGAAACGATCCGACGACTCCTTCTGGGAGTTTTTGGGGTCCGAAGGTTTTCTGGGACTTAGTCTCTGGAGCAACATTTCTGAAGCTCGGCACGAGCAACCACGCACGTGTCTTATATCTCCGTAAGTAAGGGTCTGACGGTCTTGGACACCTTTAGCAAAAAGTTGCGCCCTATCGAATGGAACATTTCACTAGAACACCACGAAACGATCCGACCACTCCTTCGACCTGTTTTGGGGTTTTGCAGTTTTCCATGGGGTATTTTGTATGGGGAAAACCGACCCATGCCCGTATCTCCGTACCTAAGCGTCTGACGGTCTTGGACCCCTTTAGGTAAAAGTTGCATTCCGTCGAGCTGAACATTTCACTAGAACATCGCGAAACGATCCGACGACTCCTTCTGGGAGTTTTTGGGGTCGGAAGGTTTTCTGGGACTTAGTCTCTGGAGCAACATTTCTGAAGCTCGGCACGAGCAACCACGCACGTGTCTTATATCTCCGTAAGTAAGGGTCTGACGGTCTTGGACACCTTTAGCAAAAAGTTGCGCCCTATCGAATGGAACATTTCACTAGAACACCACGAAACGATCCGACCACTCCTTCGACCTGTTTTTGGGTTTTGCAGTTTTCCATGGGGTATTTTGTATGGGGAAAACCGACCCATGCCCGTATCTCCGTACCTAAGCGTCTGACGGTCTTGGACCCCTTTAGGTAAAAGTTGCATTCCGTCGAGCTGAACATTTCACTAGAACATCGCGAAACGATCCGACGACTCCTTCTGGGAGTTTTTGGGGTCGGAAGGTTTTCTGGGACTTAGTCTCTGGAGCAACATTTCTGAAGCTCGGCACGAGCAACCACGCACGTGTCTTATATCTCCGTAAGTAAGGGTCTGACGGTCTTGGACACCTTTAGCAAAAAGTTGCGCCCTATCGAATGGAACATTTCACTAGAACACCACGAAACGATCCGACCACTCCTTCGACCTGTTTTTGGGTTTTGCAGTTTTCCATGGGGTATTTTGTATGGGGAAAACCGACCCATGCCCGTATCTCCGTACCTAAGCGTCTGACGGTCTTGGACCCCTTTAGGTAAAAGTTGCATTCCGTCGAGCTGAACATTTCACTAGAACATCGCGAAACGATCCGACGACTCCTTCTGGGAGTTTTTGGGGTCCGAAGGTTTTCTGGGACTTAGTCTCTGGAGCAACATTTCTGAAGCTCGGCACGGGCAACCACGCACGTGTCTTATATCTCCGTAAGTAAGGGTCTGACGGTCTTGGACACCTTTAGCAAAAAGTTGCGTCTTATCGAATGGAACATTTCACTAGAACACCACGAAACGATCCGACCACTCCTTCGACCTGTTTTGGGGTTTTGCAGTTTTCCATGGGGTATTTTGTATGGGGAAAACCGACCCATGCCCGTATCTCCGTACCTAAGCGTCTGACGGTCTTGGACCCCTTTAGGTAAAAGTTGCATTCCGTCGAGCTGAACATTTCACTAGAACATCGCGAAACGATCCGACGACTCCTTCTGGGAGTTTTTGGGGTCCGAAGGTTTTCTGGGACTTAGTCTCTGGAGCAAAATTTCTGAAGCTCGGCACGAGCAACCACGCACGTGTCTTATATCTCCGTAAGTAAGGGTCTGACGGTCTTGGACACCTTAAGCAAAAAGTTGCGCCCTATCGAATGGAACATTTCACTAGAACACCACGAAACGATCCGACGACTCCTTCGACCTGTTTTGGGGTTTTGCAGTTTTCCATGGGGTATTTTGTATGGGGAAAACCGACCCATGCCCGTATCTCCGTACCTAAGCGTCTGACGGTCTTGGACCCCTTTAGGTAAAAGTTGCATTCCGTCGAGCTGAACATTTCACTAGAACATCGCGAAACGATCCGACGACTCCTTCTGGGAGTTTTTGGGGTCCGAAGGTTTTCTGGGACTTAGTCTCTGGAGCAACATTTCTGAAGCTCGGCACGAGCAACCACGCACGTGTCTTATATCTCCGTAAGTAAGGGTCTGACGGTCTTGGACACCTTTAGCAAAAAGTTGCGCCCTATCGAATGGAACATTTCACTAGAACACCACGAAACGATCCGACCACTCCTTCGACCTGTTTTGGGGTTTTGCAGTTTTCCATGGGGTATTTTGTATGGGGAAAACCGACCCATGCCCGTATCTCCGTACCTAAGCGTCTGACGGTCTTGGACCCCTTTAGGTAAAAGTTGCATTTCGTCGAGTTGAACATTTCACTAGAACATCGCGAAACGATCCGACGACTCCTTCTGGGAGTTTTTGGGGTCCGAAGGTTTTCTCGGACTTAGTCTCTGGAGCAACATTTCTGAAGCTCGGCACGAGCAACCACGCACGTGTCTTATATCTCCGTAAGTAAGGGTCTGACGGTCTTGGACACCTTTAGCAAAAAGTTGCGTCTTATCGAATGGAACATTTCACTAGAACACCACGAAACGATCCGACCACTCCTTCGACCTGTTTTGGGGTTTTGCAGTTTTCCATGGGGTATTTTGTATGGGGAAAACCGACCCATGCCCGTACCTCCGTACCTAAGCGTCTGACGGTCTTGGACCCCTTTAGGTAAAAGTTGCATTTCGTCGAGCTGAACATTTCACTAGAAAATCGCGAAACGATCCGACGACTCCTTCTGGGAGTTTTTGGGGTCCGAAGGTTTTCTGGGACTTAGTCTCTGGAGCAACATTTCTGAAGCTCGGCACGAGCAACCACGCACGTGTCTTATATCTCCGTAAGTAAGGGTCTGACGGTCTTGGACACCTTTAGCAAAAAGTTGCGCCCTATCGAATGGAACATTTCACTAGAACACCACGAAACGATCCGACCACTCCTTCGACCTGTTTTGGGGTTTTGCAGTTTTCCATGGGGTATTTTGTATGGGGAAAACCGACCCATGCCCGTATCTCCGTACCTAAGCGTCTGACGGTCTTGGACCCCTTTAGGTAAAAGTTGCATTCCGTCGAGCTGATCATTTCACTAGAACATCGCGAAACGATCCGACGACTCCTTCTGGGAGTTTTCGGGGTCGGAAGGTTTTCTGGGACTTAGTCTCTGGAGCAACATTTCTGAAGCTCGGCACGAGCAACCACGCACGTGTCTTATATCTCCGTAAGTAAGCGTCTGACGGTCTTGGACACCTTTAGCAAAAAGTTGCGCTCTATCGAATGGAACATTTCACTAGAACACCACGAAACGATCCGACCACTCCTTCGACCTGTTTTGGGGTTTTGCAGTTTTCCATGGGGTATTTTGTATGGGGAAAACCGACCCATGCCCGTATCTCCGTACCTAAGCGTCTGACGGTCTTGGACCCCTTTAGGTAAAAGTTGCATTCCGTCGAGCTGAACATTTCACTAGAACATCGCGAAACGATCCGACGACTCCTTCTGGGAGTTTTTGGGGTCGGAAGGTTTTCTGGGACTTAGTCTCTGGAGCAACATTTCTGAAGCTCGGCACGAGCAACCACGCACGTGTCTTATATCTCCGTAAGTAAGGGTCTGACGGTCTTGGACACCTTTAGCAAAAAGTTGCGCCCTATCGAATGGAACATTTCACTAGAACACCACGAAACGATCCGACCACTCCTTCGACCTGTTTTGGGGTTTTGCAGTTTTCCATGGGGTATTTTGTATGGGGAAAACCGACCCATGCCCGTATCTCCGTACCTAAGCGTCTGACGGTCTTGGACCCCTTTAGGTAAAAGTTGCATTCCGTCGAGCTGAACATTTCACTAGAACATCGCGAAACGATCCGACGACTCCTTCTGGGAGTTTTTGGGGTCGGAAGGTTTTCTGGGACTTAGTCTCTGGAGCAACATTTCTGAAGCTCGGCACGAGCAACCACGCACGTGTCTTATATCTCCGTAAGTAAGGGTCTGACGGTCTTGGACACCTTTAGCAAAAAGTTGCGCCCTATCGAATGGAACATTTCACTAGAACACCACGAAACGATCCGACCACTCCTTCGACCTGTTTTGGGGTTTTGCAGTTTTCCATGGGGTATTTTGTATGGGGAAAACCGACCCATGCCCGTATCTCCGTACCTAAGCGTCTGACGGTCTTGGACCCCTTTAGGTAAAAGTTGCATTCCGTCGAGCTGAACATTTCACTAGAACATCGCGAAACGATCCGACGACTCCTTCTGGGAGTTTTTGGGGTCCGAAGGTTTTCTGGGACTTAGTCTCTGGAGCAACATTTCTGAAGCTCGGCACGAACAACCATGCACGTGTCTTATATCTCCGTAAGTAAGGGTCTGACGGTCTTGGACACCTTTAGCAAAAAGTTGCGTCTTATCGAATGGAACATTTCACTAGAACACCACGAAACGATCCGACCACTCCTTCGACCAGTTTTGGGGTTTTGCAGTTTTCCATGGGGTATTTTGTATGGGGAAAACCGACCCATGCCCGTATCTCCGTACCTAAGCGTCTGACGGTCTTGGACCCCTTTAGGTAAAAGTTGCATTCCGTCGAGCTGAACATTTCACTAGAAAATCGCGAAACGATCCGACGACTCCTTCTGGGAGTTTTTGGGGTCCGAAGGTTTTCTGGGACTTAGTCTCTGGAGCAACATTTCTGAAGCTCGGCACGGGCAACCACGCACGTGTCTTATATCTCCGTAAGTAAGGGTCTGACGGTCTTGGACACCTTTAGCAAAAAGTTGCGCCCTATCGAATGGAACATTTCACTAGAACACCACGAAACGATCCGACCACTCCTTCGACCTGTTTTGGGGTTTTGCAGTTTTCCATGGGGTATTTTGTATGGGGAAAACCGACCCATGCCCGTATCTCCGTACCTAAGCGTCTGACGGTCTTGGACCCCTTTAGGTAAAAGTTGCATTCCGTCGAGCTGATCATTTCACTAGAACATCGCGAAACGATCCGACGACTCCTTCTGGGAGTTTTCGGGGTCGGAAGGTTTTCTGGGACTTAGTCTCTGGAGCAACATTTCTGAAGCTCGGCACGAGCAACCACGCACGTGTCTTATATCTCCGTAAGTAAGCGTCTGACGGTCTTGGACACCTTTAGCAAAAAGTTGCGCTCTATCGAATGGAACATTTCACTAGAACACCACGAAACGATCCGACCACTCCTTCGACCTGTTTTGGGGTTTTGCAGTTTTCCATGGGGTATTTTGTATGGGGAAAACCGACCCATGCCCGTATCTCCGTACCTAAGCGTCTGACGGTCTTGGACCCCTTTAGGTAAAAGTTGCATTCCGTCGAGCTGAACATTTCACTAGAACATCGCGAAACGATCCGACGACTCCTTCTGGGAGTTTTTGGGGTCGGAAGGTTTTCTGGGACTTAGTCTCTGGAGCAACATTTCTGAAGCTCGGCACGAGCAACCACGCACGTGTCTTATATCTCCGTAAGTAAGGGTCTGACGGTCTTGGACACCTTTAGCAAAAAGTTGCGCCCTATCGAATGGAACATTTCACTAGAACACCACGAAACGATCCGACCACTCCTTCGACCTGTTTTGGGGTTTTGCAGTTTTCCATGGGGTATTTTGTATGGGGAAAACCGACCCATGCCCGTATCTCCGTACCTAAGCGTCTGACGGTCTTGGACCCCTTTAGGTAAAAGTTGCATTCCGTCGAGCTGAACATTTCACTAGAACATCGCGAAACGATCCGACGACTCCTTCTGGGAGTTTTTGGGGTCCGAAGGTTTTCTGGGACTTAGTCTCTGGAGCAACATTTCTGAAGCTCGGCACGAGCAACCACGCACGTGTCTTATATCTCCGTAAGTAAGTGTCTGACGGTCTTGGACACCTTTAGCAAAAAGTTGCGCCCTATCGAATGGAACATTTCACTAGAACATCACGAAACGATCCGACCACTCCTTCGACCTGTTTTTGGGTTTTGCAGTTTTCCATGGGGTATTTTGTATGGGGAAAACCGACCCATGCCCGTATCTCCGTACCTAAGCGTCTGACGGTCTTGGACTCCTTGAGGTAAAAGTTGCATTCCGTCGAGCTGAACATTTCACTAGAACATCGCGAAACGGTCCGACGACTCCTTCTGGGAGTTTTTGGGGTCGGAAGGTTTTCTGGGACTTAGTCTCTGGAGCAACATTTCTGAAGCTCGGCACGAGCAACCACGCACGTGTCTTATATCTCCGTAAGTAAGTGTCTGACGGTCTTGGACACCTTTAGCAAAAAGTTGCGCCCTATCGAATGGAACATTTCACTAGAACACCTCGAAACGATCCGACCACTCCTTCGACCTGTTTTTGGGTTTTGCAGTTTTCCATGGGGTATTTTGTATGGGGAAAACCGACCCATGCCCGTATCTCCGTACCTAAGCGTCTGACGGTCTTGGACCCCTTGAGGTAAAAGTTGCATTCCGTCGAGCTGAACATTTCACTAGAACATCGCGAAACGATCCGACGACTCCTTCTGGGAGTTTTTGGGGTCCGAAGGTTTTCTGGGACTTAGTCTCTGGAGCAACATTTCTGAAGCTCGGCACGAGCAACCACGCACGTGTCTTATATCTCCGTAAGTAAGTGTCTGACGGTCTTGGACACCTTTAGCAAAAAGTTGCGCCCTATCGAATGGAACATTTCACTAGAACATCACGAAACGATCCGACCACTCCTTCGACCTGTTTTTGGGTTTTGCAGTTTTCCATGGGGTATTTTGTATGGGGAAAACCGACCCATGCCCGTATCTCCGTACCTAAGCGTCTGACGGTCTTGGACTCCTTGAGGTAAAAGTTGCATTCCGTCGAGCTGAACATTTCACTAGAACATCGCGAAACGATCCGACGACTCCTTCTGGGAGTTTTTGGGGTCCGAAGGTTTTCTGGGACTTAGTCTCTGGAGCAACATTTCTGAAGCTCGGCACGAGCAACCACGCACGTGTCTTATATCTCCGTAAGTAAGGGTCTGACGGTCTTGGACACCTTTAGCAAAAAGTTGCGCCCTATCGGATGGAACATTTCACTAGAACATCACGAAACGATCCGACCACTCCTTCGACCTGTTTTGGGGTTTTGCAGTTTTCCATGGGGTATTTTGTATGGGGAAAACCGACCCATGCCCGTATCTCCGTACCTAAGCGTCTGACGGTCTTGGACCCCTTGAGGTAAAAGTTGCATTCCGTCGAGCTGAACATTTCACTAGAACATCGCGAAACGGTCCGACGACTCCTTCTGGGAGTTTTTGGGGTCCGAAGGTTTTCTGGGACTTAGTCTCTGGAGCAACATTTCTGAAGCTCGGCACGGGCAACCACGCACGTGTCTTATATCTCCGTAAGTAAGTGTCTGACGGTCTTGGACACCTTTAGCAAAAAGTTGCGCCCTATCGAATGGAACATTTCACTAGAACATCACGAAACGATCCGACCACTCCTTCGACCTGTTTTGGGGTTTTGCAGTTTTCCATGGGGTATTTTGTATGGGGATAACCGACCCATGCCCGTATCTCCGTACCTAAGCGTCTGACGGTCTTGGACCCCTTTAGGTAAAAGTTGCATTCCGTCGAGTTGAACATTTCACTAGAACATCGCGAAACGATCCGACGACTCCTTCTGGGAGTTTTTGGGGTCGGAAGGTTTTCTGGGACTTAGTCTCTGGAGCAACATTTCTGAAGCTCGGCACGGGCAACCACGCACGTGTCTTATATCTCCGTAAGTAAGTGTCTGACGGTCTTGGACGCCTTTAGCAAAAAGTTGCGCCCTATCGAATGGAACATTTCACTAGAACATCACGAAACGATCCGACCACTCCTTCGACCTGTTTTTGGGTTTTGCAGTTTTCCATGGGGTATTTTGTATGGGGAAAACCGACCCATGCCCGTATCTCCGTACCTAAGCGTCTGACGGTCTTGGACCCCTTGAGGTAAAAGTTGCATTCCGTCGAGCTGAACATTTCACTAGAACATCGCGAAACGGTCCGACGACTCCTTCTGGGAGTTTTTGGGGTCGGAAGGTTTTCTGGGACTTATTCTCTGGAGCAACATTTCTGAAGCTCGGCACGAGCAACCACGCACGTGTCTTATATCTCCGTAAGTAAGTGTCTGACGGTCTTGGACACCTTTAGCAAAAAGTTGCGCCCTATCGAATGGAACATTTCACTAGAACATCACGAAACGATCCGACCACTCCTTCGACCTGTTTTTGGGTTTTGCAGTTTTCCATGGGGTATTTTGTATGGGGAAAACCGACCCATGCCCGTATCTCCGTACCTAAGCGTCTGACGGTCTTGGACCCCTTGAGGTAAAAGTTGCATTTCGTCGAGCTGAACATTTCACTAGAACATCGCGAAACGGTCCGACGACTCCTTCTGGGAGTTTTTGGGGTCCGAAGGTTTTCTGGGACTTAGTCTCTGGAGCAACATTTCTGAAGCTCGGCACGGGCAACCACGCACGTGTCTTATATCTCCGTAAGTAAGTGTCTGACGGTCTTGGACACCTTTAGCAAAAAGTTGCGCCCTATCGAATGGAACATTTCACTAGAACATCACGAAACGATCCGACCACTCCTTCGACCTGTTTTTGGGTTTTGCAGTTTTCCATGGGGTATTTTGTATGGGGAAAACCGACCCATGCCCGTATCTCCGTACCTAAGCGTCTGACGGTCTTGGACCCCTTGAGGTAAAAGTTGCATTCCGTCGAGCTGAACATTTCACTAGAACATCGCGAAACGATCCGAGGCCTCCTTCTGGGAGTTTTTGGGGTCGGAAGGTTTTCTGGGACTTAGTCTCTGGAGCAACATTTCTGAAGCTCGGCACGAGCAACCACGCACGTGTCTTATATCTCCGTAAGTAAGGGTCTGACGGTCTTGGACACCTTTAGCAAAAAGTTGCGCCCTATCGGATGGAACATTTCACTAGAACATCACGAAACGATCCGACCACTCCTTCGACCTGTTTTGGGGTTTTGCAGTTTTCCATGGGGTATTTTGTATGGGGAAAACCGACCCATGCCCGTATCTCCGTACCTAAGCGTCTGCCGGTCTTGGACCCCATGAGGTAAAAGTTGCATTCCGTCGAGCTGAACATTTCACTAGAACATCGCGAAACGATCCGACGACTCCTTCTCGGAGTTTTTGGGGTCCGAAGGTTTTCTCGGACTTAGTCTCTGGAGCAACATTTCTGAAGCTCGGCACGAGCAACCACGCACGTGTCTTATATCTCCGTAAGTAAGTGTCTGATGGTCTTGGACACCTTTAGCAAAAAGTTGCGCCCTATCGAATGGAACATTTCACTAGAACACCTCGAAACGATCCGACCACTCCTTCGACCTGTTTTTGGGTTTTGCAGTTTTCCATGGGGTATTTTGTATGGGGAAAACCGACCCATGCCCGTATCTCCGTACCTAAGCGTCTGACGGTCTTGGACCCCTTTAGGTAAAAGTTGCATTCCGTCGAGCTGAACATTTCACTAGAACATCGCGAAACGATCCGACGACTCCTTCTGGGAGTTTTTGGGGTCCGAAGGTTTTCTGGGACTTAGTCTCTGGAGCAACATTTCTGAAGCTCGGCACGAGCAACCACGCACGTGTCTTATATCTCCGTAAGTAAGTGTCTGACGGTCTTGGACACCTTTAGCAAAAAGTTGCGCCCTATCGAATGGAACATTTCACTAGAACATCACGAAACGATCCGACCACTCCTTCGACCTGTTTTTGGGTTTTGCAGTTTTCCATGGGGTATTTTGTATGGGGAAAACCGACCCATGCCCGTATCTCCGTACCTAAGCGTCTGACGGTCTTGGACTCCTTGAGGTAAAAGTTGCATTCCGTCGAGCTGAACATTTCACTAGAACATCGCGAAACGGTCCGACGACTCCTTCTGGGAGTTTTTGGGGTCGGAAGGTTTTCTGGGACTTAGTCTCTGGAGCAACATTTCTGAAGCTCGGCACGAGCAACCACGCACGTGTCTTATATCTCCGTAAGTAAGTGTCTGACGGTCTTGGACACCTTTAGCAAAAAGTTGCGCCCTATCGAATGGAACATTTCACTAGAACACCTCGAAACGATCCGACCACTCCTTCGACCTGTTTTTGGGTTTTGCAGTTTTCCATGGGGTATTTTGTATGGGGAAAACCGACCCATGCCCGTATCTCCGTACCTAAGCGTCTGACGGTCTTAGACCCCTTGAGGTAAAAGTTGCATTCCGTCGAGCTGAACATTTCACTAGAACATCGCGAAACGATCCGAGGCCTCCTTCTGGGAGTTTTTGGGGTCGGAAGGTTTTCTGGGACTTAGTCTCTGGAGCAACATTTCTGAAGCTCGGCACGAGCAACCACGCACGTGTCTTATATCTCCGTAAGTAAGTGTCTGACGGTCTTGGACGCCTTTAGCAAAAAGTTGCGCCCTATCGAATGGAACATTTCACTACAACACCACGAAACGATCCGACCACTCCTTCGACCTGTTTTTGGGTTTTGCAGTTTTCCATGGGGTATTTTGTATGGGGAAAACCAACCCATGCCCGTATCTCCGTACCTAAGCGTCTGACGGTCTTGGACCCCTTGAGGTAAAAGTTGCATTCCGTCGAGCTGAACATTTCACTAGAACATCGCGAAACGGTCCGACGACTCCTTCTGGGAGTTTTTGGGGTCGGAAGGTTTTCTGGGACTTAGTCTCTGGAGCAACATTTCTGAAGCTCGGCACGGGCAACCACGCACGTGTCTTATATCTCCGTAAGTAAGTGTCTGATGGTCTTGGACACCTTTAGCAAAAAGTTGCGCCCTATCAGATGGAACATTTCACTAGAACATCACGAAACGATCCGACCACTCCTTCGACCTGTTTTGGGGTTTTGCAGTTTTCCATGGGGTATTTTGTATGGGGAAAACCGACCCATGCCCGTATCTCCGTACCTAAGCGTCTGACGGTCTTGGACCCCTTGAGGTAAAAGTTGCATTCCGTCGAGCTGAACATTTCACTAGAACATCGCGAAACGGTCCGACGACTCCTTCTGGGAGTTTTTGGGGTCCGAAGGTTTTCTGGGACTTAGTCTCTGGAGCAACATTTCTGAAGCTCGGCACGGGCAACCACGCACGTGTCTTATATCTCCGTAAGTAAGTGTCTGACGGTCTTGGACACCTTTAGCAAAAAGTTGCGCCCTATCGAATGGAACATTTCACTAGAACATCACGAAACGATCCGACCACTCCTTCGACCTGTTTTTGGGTTTTGCAGTTTTCCATGGGGTATTTTGTATGGGGAAAACCGACCCATGCCCGTATCTCCGTACCTAAGCGTCTGACGGTCTTGGACCCCTTTAGGTAAAAGTTGCATTCCGTCGAGCTGAACATTTCACTAGAACATCGCGAAACGGTCCGACGACTCCTTCTGGGAGTTTTTGGGGTCCGAAGGTTTTCTGGGACTTAGTCTCTGGAGCAACATTTCTGAAGCTCGGCACGAGCAACCACGCACGTGTCTTATATCTCCGTAAGTAAGGGTCTGACGGTCTTGGACACCTTTAGCAAAAAGTTGCGCCCTATCGGATGGAACATTTCACTAGAACATCACGAAACGATCCGACCACTCCTTCGACCTGTTTTGGGGTTTTGCAGTTTTCCATGGGGTATTTTGTATGGGGAAAACCGACCCATGCCCGTATCTCCGTACCTAAGCGTCTGCCGGTCTTGGACCCCATGAGGTAAAAGTTGCATTCCGTCGAGCTGAACATTTCACTAGAACATCGCGAAACGATCCGACGACTCCTTCTCGGAGTTTTTGGGGTCCGAAGGTTTTCTCGGACTTAGTCTCTGGAGCAACATTTCTGAAGCTCGGCACGAGCAACCACGCACGTGTCTTATATCTCCGTAAGTAAGTGTCTGACGGTCTTGGACGCCTTTAGCAAAAAGTTGCGCCCTATCGAATGGAACATTTCACTACAACACCACGAAACGATCCGACCACTCCTTCGACCTGTTTTTGGGTTTTGCAGTTTTCCATGGGGTATTTTGTATGGGGAAAACCAACCCATGCCCGTATCTCCGTACCTAAGCGTCTGACGGTCTTGGACCCCTTGAGGTAAAAGTTGCATTCCGTCGAGCTGAACATTTCACTAGAACATCGCGAAACGGTCCGACGACTCCTTCTGGGAGTTTTTGGGGTCGGAAGGTTTTCTGGGACTTAGTCTCTGGAGCAACATTTCTGAAGCTCGGCACGAGCAACCACGCACGTGTCTTATATCTCCGTAAGTAAGTGTCTGACGGTCTTGGACATATTTAGCAAAAAGTTGCGCCCTATCGAATGGAACATTTCACTAGAACATCACGAAACGATCCGACCACTCCTTCGACCTGTTTTGGGGTTTTGCAGTTTTCCATGGGGTATTTTGTATGGGGAAAACCGACCCATGCCCGTATCTCCGTACCTAAGCGTCTGACGGTCTTGGACCCCTTGAGGTAAAAGTTGCATTCCGTCGAGCTGAACATTTCACTAGAACATCGCGAAACGGTCCGACGACTCCTTCTGGGAGTTTTTGGGGTCCGAAGGTTTTCTGGGACTTAGTCTCTGGAGCAACATTTCTGAAGCTCGGCACGGGCAACCACGCACGTGTCTTATATCTCCGTAAGTAAGTGTCTGATGGTCTTGGACACCTTTAGCAAAAAGTTGCGCCCTATCAGATGGAACATTTCACTAGAACATCACGAAACGATCCGACCACTCCTTCGACCTGTTTTGGGGTTTTGCAGTTTTCCATGGGGTATTTTGTATGGGGAAAACCGACCCATGCCCGTATCTCCGTACCTAAGCGTCTGACGGTCTTGGACACCTTGAGGTAAAAGTTGCATTCCGTCGAGCTGAACATTTCACTAGAACATCGCGAAACGGTCCGACGACTCCTTCTGGGAGTTTTTGGGGTCCGAAGGTTTTCTGGGACTTAGTCTCTGGAGCAACATTTCTGAAGCTCGGCACGGGCAACCACGCACGTGTCTTATATCTCCGTAAGTAAGTGTCTGACGGTCTTGGACACCTTTAGCAAAAAGTTGCGCCCTATCGAATGGAACATTTCACTAGAACATCACGAAACGATCCGACCACTCCTTCGACCTGTTTTTGGGTTTTGCAGTTTTCCATGGGGTATTTTGTATGGGGAAAACCGACCCATGCCCGTATCTCCGTACCTAAGCGTCTGACGGTCTTGGACCCCTTGAGGTAAAAGTTGCATTCCGTCGAGCTGAACATTTCACTAGAACATCGCGAAACGGTCCGACGACTCCTTCTGGGAGTTTTTGGGGTCCGAAGGTTTTCTGGGACTTAGTCTCTGGAGCAACATTTCTGAAGCTCGGCACGAGCAACCACGCACGTGTCTTATATCTCCGTAAGTAAGGGTCTGACGGTCTTGGACACCTTTAGCAAAAAGTTGCGCCCTATCGGATGGAACATTTCACTAGAACATCACGAAACGATCCGACCACTCCTTCGACCTGTTTTGGGGTTTTGCAGTTTTCCATGGGGTATTTTGTATGGGGAAAACCGACCCATGCCCGTATCTCCGTACCTAAGCGTCTGCCGGTCTTGGACCCCATGAGGTAAAAGTTGCATTCCGTCGAGCTGAACATTTCACTAGAACATCGCGAAACGATCCGACGACTCCTTCTCGGAGTTTTTGGGGTCCGAAGGTTTTCTCGGACTTAGTCTCTGGAGCAACATTTCTGAAGCTCGGCACGAGCAACCACGCACGTGTCTTATATCTCCGTAAGTAAGTGTCTGATGGTCTTGGACACCTTTAGCAAAAAGTTGCGCCCTATCGAATGGAACATTTCACTAGAACACCTCGAAACGATCCGACCACTCCTTCGACCTGTTTTTGGGTTTTGCAGTTTTCCATGGGGTATTTTGTATGGGGAAAACCGACCCATGCCCGTATCTCCGTACCTAAGCGTCTGACGGTCTTGGACCCCTTTAGGTAAAAGTTGCATTCCGTCGAGCTGAACATTTCACTAGAACATCGCGAAACGATCCGACGACTCCTTCTGGGAGTTTTTGGGGTCCGAAGGTTTTCTGGGACAGTCTCTGGAGCAACATTTCTGAAGCTCGGCACGAGCAACCACGCACGTGTCTTATATCTCCGTAAGTAAGTGTCTGACGGTCTTGGACACCTTTAGCAAAAAGTTGCGCCCTATCGAATGGAACATTTCACTAGAACACCTCGAAACGATCCGACCACTCCTTCGACCTGTTTTTGGGTTTTGCAGTTTTCCATGGGGTATTTTGTATGGGGAAAACCGACCCATGCCCGTATCTCCGTACCTAAGCGTCTGACGGTCTTAGACCCCTTGAGGTAAAAGTTGCATTCCGTCGAGCTGAACATTTCACTAGAACATCGCGAAACGATCCGAGGCCTCCTTCTGGGAGTTTTTGGGGTCGGAAGGTTTTCTGGGACTTAGTCTCTGGAGCAACATTTCTGAAGCTCGGCACGAGCAACCACGCACGTGTCTTATATCTCCGTAAGTAAGTGTCTGACGGTCTTGGACACCTTTAGCAAAAAGTTGCGCCCTATCGAATGGAACATTTCACTAGAACATCACGAAACGATCCGACCACTCCTTCGACCTGTTTTTGGGTTTTGCAGTTTTCCATGGGGTATTTTGTATGGGGAAAACCGACCCATGCCCGTATCTCCGTACCTAAGCGTCTGACGGTCTTAGACCCCTTGAGGTAAAAGTTGCATTCCGTCGAGCTGAACATTTCACTAGAACATCGCGAAACGATCCGAGGCCTCCTTCTGGGAGTTTTTGGGGTCGGAAGGTTTTCTGGGACTTAGTCTCTGGAGCAACATTTCTGAAGCTCGGCACGGGCAACCACGCACGTGTCTTATATCTCCGTAAGTAAGTGTCTGACGGTCTTGGACACCTTTAGCAAAAAGTTGCGCCCTATCAGATGGAACATTTCACTAGAACATCACGAAACGATCCGACCACTCCTTCGACCTGTTTTGGGGTTTTGCAGTTTTCCATGGGGTATTTTGTATGGGGAAAACCGACCCATGCCCGTATCTCCGTACCTAAGCGTCTGACGGTCTTGGACCCCTTGAGGTAAAAGTTGCATTCCGTCGAGCTGAACATTTCACTAGAACATCGCGAAACGGTCCGACGACTCCTTCTGGGAGTTTTTGGGGTCGGAAGGTTTTCTGGGACTTAGTCTCTGGAGCAACATTTCTGAAGCTCGGCACGAGCAACCACGCACGTGTCTTATATCTCCGTAAGTAAGTGTCTGACGGTCTTGGACACCTTTAGCAAAAAGTTGCGCCCTATCGAATGGAACATTTCACTAGAACATCACGAAACGATCCGACCACTCCTTCGACCTGTTTTTGGGTTTTGCAGTTTTCCATGGGGTATTTTGTATGGGGAAAACCGACCCATGCCCGTATCTCCGTACCTAAGCGTCTGACGGTCTTGGACCCCTTGAGGTAAAAGTTGCATTCCGTCGAGCTGAACATTTCACTAGAACATCGCGAAACGATCCGACGACTCCTTCTGGGAGTTTTTGGGGTCCGAAGGTTTTCTGGGACTTAGTCTCTGGAGCAACATTTCTGAAGCTCGGCACGAGCAACCACGCACGTGTCTTATATCTCCGTAAGTAAGGGTCTGACGGTCTTGGACACCTTTAGCAAAAAGTTGCGCCCTATCGAATGGAACATTTCACTAGAACATCACGAAACGATCCGACCACTCCTTCGACCTGTTTTTGGGTTTTGCAGTTTTCCATGGGGTATTTTGTATGGGGAAAACCGACCCATGCCCGTATCTCCGTACCTAAGCGTCTGACGGTCTTGGACCCCTTGAGGTAAAAGTTGCATTCCGTCGAGCTGAACATTTCACTAGAACATCGCGAAACGGTCCGACGACTCCTTCTGGGAGTTTTTGGGGTCCGAAGGTTTTCTGGGACTTAGTCTCTGGAGCAACATTTCTGAAGCTCGGCACGAGCAACCACGCACGTGTCTTATATCTCCGTAAGTAAGGGTCTGACGGTCTTGGACACCTTTAGCAAAAAGTTGCGCCCTATCGGATGGAACATTTCACTAGAACATCACGAAACGATCCGACCACTCCTTCGACCTGTTTTGGGGTTTTGCAGTTTTCCATGGGGTATTTTGTATGGGGAAAACCGACCCATGCCCGTATCTCCGTACCTAAGCGTCTGCCGGTCTTGGACCCCATGAGGTAAAAGTTGCATTCCGTCGAGCTGAACATTTCACTAGAACATCGCGAAACGATCCGACGACTCCTTCTCGGAGTTTTTGGGGTCCGAAGGTTTTCTCGGACTTAGTCTCTGGAGCAACATTTCTGAAGCTCGGCACGAGCAACCACGCACGTGTCTTATATCTCCGTAAGTAAGTGTCTGATGGTCTTGGACACCTTTAGCAAAAAGTTGCGCCCTATCGAATGGAACATTTCACTAGAACACCTCGAAACGATCCGACCACTCCTTCGACCTGTTTTTGGGTTTTGCAGTTTTCCATGGGGTATTTTGTATGGGGAAAACCGACCCATGCCCGTATCTCCGTACCTAAGCGTCTGACGGTCTTGGACCCCTTTAGGTAAAAGTTGCATTCCGTCGAGCTGAACATTTCACTAGAACATCGCGAAACGATCCGACGACTCCTTCTGGGAGTTTTTGGGGTCCGAAGGTTTTCTGGGACTTAGTCTCTGGAGCAACATTTCTGAAGCTCGGCACGAGCAACCACGCACGTGTCTTATATCTCCGTAAGTAAGGGTCTGACGGTCTTGGACACCTTTAGCAAAAAGTTGCGCCCTATCGAATGGAACATTTCACTAGAACATCACGAAACGATCCGACCACTCCTTCGACCTGTTTTTGGGTTTTGCAGTTTTCCATGGGGTATTTTGTATGGGGAAAACCGACCCATGCCCGTATCTCCGTACCTAAGCGTCTGACGGTCTTGGACTCCTTGAGGTAAAAGTTGCATTCCGTCGAGCTGAACATTTCACTAGAACATCGCGAAACGGTCCGACGACTCCTTCTGGGAGTTTTTGGGGTCGGAAGGTTTTCTGGGACTTAGTCTCTGGAGCAACATTTCTGAAGCTCGGCACGAGCAACCACGCACGTGTCTTATATCTCCGTAAGTAAGTGTCTGACGGTCTTGGACACCTTTAGCAAAAAGTTGCGCCCTATCGAATGGAACATTTCACTAGAACACCTCGAAACGATCCGACCACTCCTTCGACCTGTTTTTGGGTTTTGCAGTTTTCCATGGGGTATTTTGTATGGGGAAAACCGACCCATGCCCGTATCTCCGTACCTAAGCGTCTGACGGTCTTAGACCCCTTGAGGTAAAAGTTGCATTCCGTCGAGCTGAACATTTCACTAGAACATCGCGAAACGATCCGAGGCCTCCTTCTGGGAGTTTTTGGGGTCGGAAGGTTTTCTGGGACTTAGTCTCTGGAGCAACATTTCTGAAGCTCGGCACGGGCAACCACGCACGTGTCTTATATCTCCGTAAGTAAGTGTCTGACGGTCTTGGACACCTTTAGCAAAAAGTTGCGCCCTATCAGATGGAACATTTCACTAGAACATCACGAAACGATCCGACCACTCCTTCGACCTGTTTTTGGGTTTTGCAGTTTTCCATGGGGTATTTTGTATGGGGAAAACCGACCCATGCCCGTATCTCCGTACCTAAGCGTCTGACGGTCTTGGACCCCTTGAGGTAAAAGTTGCATTCCGTCGAGCTGAACATTTCACTAGAACATCGCGAAACGGTCCGACGACTCCTTCTGGGAGTTTTTGGGGTCGGAAGGTTTTCTGGGACTTAGTCTCTGGAGCAACATTTCTGAAGCTCGGCACGAGCAACCACGCACGTGTCTTATATCTCCGTAAGTAAGTGTCTGATGGTCTTGGACACCTTTAGCAAAAAGTTGCGCCCTATCGAATGGAACATTTCACTAGAACATCACGAAACGATCCGACCACTCCTTCGACCTGTTTTTGGGTTTTGCAGTTTTCCATGGGGTATTTTGTATGGGGAAAACCGACCCATGCCCGTATCTCCGTACCTAAGCGTCTGACGGTCTTGGACCTCTTTAGGTAAAAGTTGCATTCCGTCGAGCTGAACATTTCACTAGAACATCGCGAAACGGTCCAACGACTCCTTCTGGGAGTTTTTGGGGTCCGAAGGTTTTCTGGGACTTAGTCTCTGGAGCAACATTTCTGAAGCTCGGCACGAGCAACCACGCACGTGTCTTATATCTCCGTAAGTAAGTGTCTGACGGTCTTGGACACCTTTAGCAAAAAGTTGCGCCCTATCGAATGGAACATTTCACTAGAACATCACGAAACGATCCGACCACTCCTTCGACCTGTTTTTGGGTTTTGCAGTTTTCCATGGGGTATTTTGTATGGGGAAAACCGACCCATGCCCGTATCTCCGTACCTAAGCGTCTGACGGTCTTGGACCTCTTGAGGTAAAAGTTGCATTCCGTCGAGCTGAACATTTCACTAGAACATCGCGAAACGGTCCGACGACTCCTTCTGGGAGTTTTTGGGGTCCGAAGGTTTTCTGGGACTTAGTCTCTGGAGCAACATTTCTGAAGCTCGGCACGGGCAACCACGCACGTGTCTTATATCTCCGTAAGTAAGTGTCTGACGGTCTTGGACACCTTTAGCAAAAAGTTGCGCCCTATCGAATGGAACATTTCACTAGAACATCACGAAACGATCCGACCACTCCTTCGACCTGTTTTGGGGTTTTGCAGTTTTCCATGGGGTATTTTGTATGGGGAAAACCGACCCATGCCCGTATCTCCGTACCTAAGCGTCTGACGGTCTTGGACCCCTTGAGGTAAAAGTTGCATTCCGTCGAGCTGAACATTTCACTAGAACATCGCGAAACGATCCGACGACTCCTTCTGGGAGTTTTTGGGGTCGGAAGGTTTTCTGGGACTTAGTCTCTGGAGCAACATTTCTGAAGCTCGGCACGAGCAACCACGCACGTGTCTTATATCTCCGTAAGTAAGTGTCTGACGGTCTTGGACGCCTTTAGCAAAAAGTTGCGCCCTATCGAATGGAACATTTCACTACAACACCACGAAACGATCCGACCACTCCTTCGACCTGTTTTTGGGTTTTGCAGTTTTCCATGGGGTATTTTGTATGGGGAAAACCAACCCATGCCCGTATCTCCGTACCTAAGCGTCTGACGGTCTTGGACCCCTTGAGGTAAAAGTTGCATTCCGTCGAGCTGAACATTTCACTAGAACATCGCGAAACGGTCCGACGACTCCTTCTGGGAGTTTTTGGGGTCGGAAGGTTTTCTGGGACTTAGTCTCTGGAGCAACATTTCTGAAGCTCGGCACGGGCAACCACGCACGTGTCTTATATCTCCGTAAGTAAGTGTCTGACGGTCTTGGACACCTTTAGCAAAAAGTTGCGCCCTATCGAATGGAACATTTCACTAGAACATCACGAAACGATCCGACCACTCCTTCGACCTGTTTTTGGGTTTTGCAGTTTTCCATGGGGTATTTTGTATGGGGAAAACCGACCCATGCCCGTATCTCCGTACCTAAGCGTCTGACGGTCTTGGACCCCTTGAGGTAAAAGTTGCATTCCGTCGAGCTGAACATTTCACTAGAACATCGCGAAACGGTCCGACGACTCCTTCTGGGAGTTTTTGGGGTCCGAAGGTTTTCTGGGACTTAGTCTCTGGAGCAACATTTCTGAAGCTCGGCACGAGCAACCACGCACGTGTCTTATATCTCCGTAAGTAAGGGTCTGACGGTCTTGGACACCTTTAGCAAAAAGTTGCGCCCTATCGAATGGAACATTTCACTAGAACATCACAAAACGATCCGACCACTCCTTCGACCTGTTTTTGGGTTTTGCAGTTTTCCATGGGGTATTTTGTATGGGGAAAACCGACCCATGCCCGTATCTCCGTACCTAAGCGTCTGACGGTCTTGGACCTCTTGAGGTAAAAGTTGCATTCCGTCGAGCTGAACATTTCACTAGAACATCGCGAAACGGTCCGACGACTCCTTCTGGGAGTTTTTGGGGTCCGAAGGTTTTCTGGGACTTAGTCTCTGGAGCAACATTTCTGAAGCTCGGCACGGGCAACCACGCACGTGTCTTATATCTCCGTAAGTAAGTGTCTGACGGTCTTGGACACCTTTAGCAAAAAGTTGCGCCCTATCGAATGGAACATTTCACTAGAACATCACGAAACGATCCGACCACTCCTTCGACCTGTTTTGGGGTTTTGCAGTTTTCCATGGGGTATTTTGTATGGGGAAAACCGACCCATGCCCGTATCTCCGTACCTAAGCGTCTGACGGTCTTGGACCCCTTGAGGTAAAAGTTGCATTCCGTCGAGCTGAACATTTCACTAGAACATCGCGAAACGGTCCGACGACTCCTTCTGGGAGTTTTTGGGGTCGGAAGGTTTTCTGGGACTTAGTCTCTGGAGCAACATTTCTGAAGCTCGGCACGAGCAACCACGCACGTGTCTTATATCTCCGTAAGTAAGTGTCTGACGGTCTTGGACATATTTAGCAAAAAGTTGCGCCCTATCGAATGGAACATTTCACTAGAACATCACGAAACGATCCGACCACTCCTTCGACCTGTTTTGGGGTTTTGCAGTTTTCCATGGGGTATTTTGTATGGGGAAAACCGACCCATGCCCGTATCTCCGTACCTAAGCGTCTGACGGTCTTGGACCCCTTGAGGTAAAAGTTGCATTCCGTCGAGCTGAACATTTCACTAGAACATCGCGAAACGGTCCGACGACTCCTTCTGGGAGTTTTTGGGGTCCGAAGGTTTTCTGGGACTTAGTCTCTGGAGCAACATTTCTGAAGCTCGGCACGGGCAACCACGCACGTGTCTTATATCTCCGTAAGTAAGTGTCTGACGGTCTTGGACACCTTTAGCAAAAAGTTGCGCCCTATCGAATGGAACATTTCACTAGAACATCACGAAACGATCCGACCACTCCTTCGACCTGTTTTTGGGTTTTGCAGTTTTCCATGGGGTATTTTGTATGGGGAAAACCGACCCATGCCCGTATCTCCGTACCTAAGCGTCTGACGGTCTTGGACCCCTTGAGGTAAAAGTTGCATTCCGTCGAGCTGAACATTTCACTAGAACATCGCGAAACGGTCCGACGACTCCTTCTGGGAGTTTTTGGGGTCCGAAGGTTTTCTGGGACTTAGTCTCTGGAGCAACATTTCTGAAGCTCGGCACGAGCAACCACGCACGTGTCTTATATCTCCGTAAGTAAGGGTCTGACGGTCTTGGACACCTTTAGCAAAAAGTTGCGCCCTATCGGATGGAACATTTCACTAGAACATCACGAAACGATCCGACCACTCCTTCGACCTGTTTTGGGGTTTTGCAGTTTTCCATGGGGTATTTTGTATGGGGAAAACCGACCCATGCCCGTATCTCCGTACCTAAGCGTCTGCCGGTCTTGGACCCCATGAGGTAAAAGTTGCATTCCGTCGAGCTGAACATTTCACTAGAACATCGCGAAACGATCCGACGACTCCTTCTCGGAGTTTTTGGGGTCCGAAGGTTTTCTCGGACTTAGTCTCTGGAGCAACATTTCTGAAGCTCGGCACGAGCAACCACGCACGTGTCTTATATCTCCGTAAGTAAGTGTCTGATGGTCTTGGACACCTTTAGCAAAAAGTTGCGCCCTATCGAATGGAACATTTCACTAGAACACCTCGAAACGATCCGACCACTCCTTCGACCTGTTTTTGGGTTTTGCAGTTTTCCATGGGGTATTTTGTATGGGGAAAACCGACCCATGCCCGTATCTCCGTACCTAAGCGTCTGACGGTCTTGGACCCCTTTAGGTAAAAGTTGCATTCCGTCGAGCTGAACATTTCACTAGAACATCGCGAAACGATCCGACGACTCCTTCTGGGAGTTTTTGGGGTCCGAAGGTTTTCTGGGACTTAGTCTCTGGAGCAACATTTCTGAAGCTCGGCACGAGCAACCACGCACGTGTCTTATATCTCCGTAAGTAAGTGTCTGACGGTCTTGGACACCTTTAGCAAAAAGTTGCGCCCTATCGAATGGAACATTTCACTAGAACACCTCGAAACGATCCGACCACTCCTTCGACCTGTTTTTGGGTTTTGCAGTTTTCCATGGGGTATTTTGTATGGGGAAAACCGACCCATGCCCGTATCTCCGTACCTAAGCGTCTGACGGTCTTAGACCCCTTGAGGTAAAAGTTGCATTCCGTCGAGCTGAACATTTCACTAGAACATCGCGAAACGATCCGAGGCCTCCTTCTGGGAGTTTTTGGGGTCGGAAGGTTTTCTGGGACTTAGTCTCTGGAGCAACATTTCTGAAGCTCGGCACGAGCAACCACGCACGTGTCTTATATCTCCGTAAGTAAGTGTCTGACGGTCTTGGACACCTTTAGCAAAAAGTTGCGCCCTATCGAATGGAACATTTCACTAGAACATCACGAAACGATCCGACCACTCCTTCGACCTGTTTTTGGGTTTTGCAGTTTTCCATGGGGTATTTTGTATGGGGAAAACCGACCCATGCCCGTATCTCCGTACCTAAGCGTCTGACGGTCTTAGACCCCTTGAGGTAAAAGTTGCATTCCGTCGAGCTGAACATTTCACTAGAACATCGCGAAACGATCCGAGGCCTCCTTCTGGGAGTTTTTGGGGTCGGAAGGTTTTCTGGGACTTAGTCTCTGGAGCAACATTTCTGAAGCTCGGCACGGGCAACCACGCACGTGTCTTATATCTCCGTAAGTAAGTGTCTGACGGTCTTGGACACCTTTAGCAAAAAGTTGCGCCCTATCGAATGGAACATTTCACTAGAACATCACGAAACGATCCGACCACTCCTTCGACCTGTTTTGGGGTTTTGCAGTTTTCCATGGGGTATTTTGTATGGGGAAAACCGACCCATGCCCGTATCTCCGTACCTAAGCGTCTGACGGTCTTGGACCCCTTGAGGTAAAAGTTGCATTCCGTCGAGCTGAACATTTCACTAGAACATCGCGAAACGGTCCGACGACTCCTTCTGGGAGTTTTTGGGGTCGGAAGGTTTTCTGGGACTTAGTCTCTGGAGCAACATTTCTGAAGCTCGGCACGAGCAACCACGCACGTGTCTTATATCTCCGTAAGTAAGTGTCTGACGGTCTTGGACACCTTTAGCAAAAAGTTGCGCCCTATCGAATGGAACATTTCACTAGAACATCACGAAACGATCCGACCACTCCTTCGACCTGTTTTTGGGTTTTGCAGTTTTCCATGGGGTATTTTGTATGGGGAAAACCGACCCATGCCCGTATCTCCGTACCTAAGCGTCTGACGGTCTTGGACCCCTTAAGGTAAAAGTTGCATTCCGTCGAGCTGAACATTTCACTAGAACATCGCGAAACGATCCGACGACTCCTTCTGGGAGTTTTTGGGGTCCGAAGGTTTTCTGGGACTTAGTCTCTGGAGCAACATTTCTGAAGCTCGGCACGAGCAACCACGCACGTGTCTTATATCTCCGTAAGTAAGGGTCTGACGGTCTTGGACACCTTTAGCAAAAAGTTGCGCCCTATCGAATGGAACATTTCACTAGAACATCACGAAACGATCCGACCACTCCTTCGACCTGTTTTTGGGTTTTGCAGTTTTCCATGGGGTATTTTGTATGGGGAAAACCGACCCATGCCCGTATCTCCGTACCTAAGCGTCTGACGGTCTTGGACTCCTTGAGGTAAAAGTTGCATTCCGTCGAGCTGAACATTTCACTAGAACATCGCGAAACGGTCCGACGACTCCTTCTGGGAGTTTTTGGGGTCGGAAGGTTTTCTGGGACTTAGTCTCTGGAGCAACATTTCTGAAGCTCGGCACGAGCAACCACGCACGTGTCTTATATCTCCGTAAGTAAGTGTCTGATGGTCTTGGACACCTTTAGCAAAAAGTTGCGCCCTATCAGATGGAACATTTCACTAGAACATCACGAAACGATCCGACCACTCCTTCGACCTGTTTTGGGGTTTTGCAGTTTTCCATGGGGTATTTTGTATGGGGAAAACCGACCCATGCCCGTATCTCCGTACCTAAGCGTCTGACGGTCTTGGACCCCTTGAGGTAAAAGTTGCATTCCGTCGAGCTGAACATTTCACTAGAACATCGCGAAACGGTCCGACGACTCCTTCTGGGAGTTTTTGGGGTCGGAAGGTTTTCTGGGACTTAGTCTCTGGAGCAACATTTCTGAAGCTCGGCACGAGCAACCACGCACGTGTCTTATATCTCCGTAAGTAAGTGTCTGACGGTCTTGGACATATTTAGCAAAAAGTTGCGCCCTATCGAATGGAACATTTCACTAGAACATCACGAAACGATCCGACCACTCCTTCGACCTGTTTTTGGGTTTTGCAGTTTTCCATGGGGTATTTTGTATGGGGAAAACCGACCCATGCCCGTATCTCCGTACCTAAGCGTCTGACGGTCTTGGACCCCTTTAGGTAAAAGTTGCATTCCGTCGAGCTGAACATTTCACTAGAACATCGCGAAACGGTCCGACGACTCCTTCTGGGAGTTTTTGGGGTCCGAAGGTTTTCTGGGACTTAGTCTCTGGAGCAACATTTCTGAAGCTCGGCACGAGCAACCACGCACGTGTCTTATATCTCCGTAAGTAAGGGTCTGACGGTCTTGGACACCTTTAGCAAAAAGTTGCGCCCTATCGGATGGAACATTTCACTAGAACATCACGAAACGATCCGACCACTCCTTCGACCTGTTTTGGGGTTTTGCAGTTTTCCATGGGGTATTTTGTATGGGGAAAACCGACCCATGCCCGTATCTCCGTACCTAAGCGTCTGCCGGTCTTGGACCCCATGAGGTAAAAGTTGCATTCCGTCGAGCTGAACATTTCACTAGAACATCGCGAAACGATCCGACGACTCCTTCTCGGAGTTTTTGGGGTCCGAAGGTTTTCTCGGACTTAGTCTCTGGAGCAACATTTCTGAAGCTCGGCACGAGCAACCACGCACGTGTCTTATATCTCCGTAAGTAAGTGTCTGATGGTCTTGGACACCTTTAGCAAAAAGTTGCGCCCTATCGAATGGAACATTTCACTAGAACACCTCGAAACGATCCGACCACTCCTTCGACCTGTTTTTGGGTTTTGCAGTTTTCCATGGGGTATTTTGTATGGGGAAAACCGACCCATGCCCGTATCTCCGTACCTAAGCGTCTGACGGTCTTGGACCCCTTTAGGTAAAAGTTGCATTCCGTCGAGCTGAACATTTCACTAGAACATCGCGAAACGATCCGACGACTCCTTCTGGGAGTTTTTGGGGTCCGAAGGTTTTCTGGGACTTAGTCTCTGGAGCAACATTTCTGAAGCTCGGCACGAGCAACCACGCACGTGTCTTATATCTCCGTAAGTAAGGGTCTGACGGTCTTGGACACCTTTAGCAAAAAGTTGCGCCCTATCGAATGGAACATTTCACTAGAACATCACGAAACGATCCGACCACTCCTTCGACCTGTTTTTGGGTTTTGCAGTTTTCCATGGGGTATTTTGTATGGGGAAAACCGACCCATGCCCGTATCTCCGTACCTAAGCGTCTGACGGTCTTGGACTCCTTGAGGTAAAAGTTGCATTCCGTCGAGCTGAACATTTCACTAGAACATCGCGAAACGGTCCGACGACTCCTTCTGGGAGTTTTTGGGGTCGGAAGGTTTTCTGGGACTTAGTCTCTGGAGCAACATTTCTGAAGCTCGGCACGAGCAACCACGCACGTGTCTTATATCTCCGTAAGTAAGTGTCTGACGGTCTTGGACACCTTTAGCAAAAAGTTGCGCCCTATCAAATGGAACATTTCACTAGAACACCTCGAAACGATCCGACCACTCCTTCGACCTGTTTTTGGGTTTTGCAGTTTTCCATGGGGTATTTTGTATGGGGAAAACCGACCCATGCCCGTATCTCCGTACCTAAGCGTCTGACGGTCTTAGACCCCTTGAGGTAAAAGTTGCATTCCGTCGAGCTGAACATTTCACTAGAACATCGCGAAACGATCCGAGGCCTCCTTCTGGGAGTTTTTGGGGTCGGAAGGTTTTCTGGGACTTAGTCTCTGGAGCAACATTTCTGAAGCTCGGCACGGGCAACCACGCACGTGTCTTATATCTCCGTAAGTAAGTGTCTGACGGTCTTGGACACCTTTAGCAAAAAGTTGCGCCCTATCAGATGGAACATTTCACTAGAACATCACGAAACGATCCGACCACTCCTTCGACCTGTTTTGGGGTTTTGCAGTTTTCCATGGGGTATTTTGTATGGGGAAAACCGACCCATGCCCGTATCTCCGTACCTAAGCGTCTGACGGTCTTGGACCCCTTGAGGTAAAAGTTGCATTCCGTCGAGCTGAACATTTCACTAGAACATCGCGAAACGGTCCGACGACTCCTTCTGGGAGTTTTTGGGGTCGGAAGGTTTTCTGGGACTTAGTCTCTGGAGCAACATTTCTGAAGCTCGGCACGAGCAACCACGCACGTGTCTTATATCTCCGTAAGTAAGTGTCTGACGGTCTTGGACACCTTTAGCAAAAAGTTGCGCCCTATCGAATGGAACATTTCACTAGAACATCACGAAACGATCCGACCACTCCTTCGACCTGTTTTTGGGTTTTGCAGTTTTCCATGGGGTATTTTGTATGGGGAAAACCGACCCATGCCCGTATCTCCGTACCTAAGCGTCTGACGGTCTTGGACCTCTTTAGGTAAAAGTTGCATTCCGTCGAGCTGAACATTTCACTAGAACATCGCGAAACGGTCCAACGACTCCTTCTGGGAGTTTTTGGGGTCCGAAGGTTTTCTGGGACTTAGTCTCTGGAGCAACATTTCTGAAGCTCGGCACGAGCAACCACGCACGTGTCTTATATCTCCGTAAGTAAGTGTCTGACGGTCTTGGACACCTTTAGCAAAAAGTTGCGCCCTATCGAATGGAACATTTCACTAGAACATCACGAAACGATCCGACCACTCCTTCGACCTGTTTTTGGGTTTTGCAGTTTTCCATGGGGTATTTTGTATGGGGAAAACCGACCCATGCCCGTATCTCCGTACCTAAGCGTCTGACGGTCTTGGACCTCTTGAGGTAAAAGTTGCATTCCGTCGAGCTGAACATTTCACTAGAACATCGCGAAACGGTCCGACGACTCCTTCTGGGAGTTTTTGGGGTCCGAAGGTTTTCTGGGACTTAGTCTCTGGAGCAACATTTCTGAAGCTCGGCACGGGCAACCACGCACGTGTCTTATATCTCCGTAAGTAAGTGTCTGACGGTCTTGGACACCTTTAGCAAAAAGTTGCGCCCTATCGAATGGAACATTTCACTAGAACATCACGAAACGATCCGACCACTCCTTCGACCTGTTTTGGGGTTTTGCAGTTTTCCATGGGGTATTTTGTATGGGGAAAACCGACCCATGCCCGTATCTCCGTACCTAAGCGTCTGACGGTCTTGGACCCCTTGAGGTAAAAGTTGCATTCCGTCGAGCTGAACATTTCACTAGAACATCGCGAAACGATCCGACGACTCCTTCTGGGAGTTTTTGGGGTCGGAAGGTTTTCTGGGACTTAGTCTCTGGAGCAACATTTCTGAAGCTCGGCACGAGCAACCACGCACGTGTCTTATATCTCCGTAAGTAAGTGTCTGACGGTCTTGGACGCCTTTAGCAAAAAGTTGCGCCCTATCGAATGGAACATTTCACTACAACACCACGAAACGATCCGACCACTCCTTCGACCTGTTTTTGGGTTTTGCAGTTTTCCATGGGGTATTTTGTATGGGGAAAACCAACCCATGCCCGTATCTCCGTACCTAAGCGTCTGACGGTCTTGGACCCCTTGAGGTAAAAGTTGCATTCCGTCGAGCTGAACATTTCACTAGAACATCGCGAAACGGTCCGACGACTCCTTCTGGGAGTTTTTGGGGTCGGAAGGTTTTCTGGGACTTAGTCTCTGGAGCAACATTTCTGAAGCTCGGCACGAGCAACCACGCACGTGTCTTATATCTCCGTAAGTAAGTGTCTGACGGTCTTGGACATATTTAGCAAAAAGTTGCGCCCTATCGAATGGAACATTTCACTAGAACATCACGAAACGATCCGACCACTCCTTCGACCTGTTTTGGGGTTTTGCAGTTTTCCATGGGGTATTTTGTATGGGGAAAACCGACCCATGCCCGTATCTCCGTACCTAAGCGTCTGACGGTCTTGGACCCCTTGAGGTAAAAGTTGCATTCCGTCGAGCTGAACATTTCACTAGAACATCGCGAAACGGTCCGACGACTCCTTCTGGGAGTTTTTGGGGTCCGAAGGTTTTCTGGGACTTAGTCTCTGGAGCAACATTTCTGAAGCTCGGCACGGGCAACCACGCACGTGTCTTATATCTCCGTAAGTAAGTGTCTGACGGTCTTGGACACCTTTAGCAAAAAGTTGCGCCCTATCGAATGGAACATTTCACTAGAACATCACGAAACGATCCGACCACTCCTTCGACCTGTTTTTGGGTTTTGCAGTTTTCCATGGGGTATTTTGTATGGGGAAAACCGACCCATGCCCGTATCTCCGTACCTAAGCGTCTGACGGTCTTGGACCCCTTGAGGTAAAAGTTGCATTCCGTCGAGCTGAACATTTCACTAGAACATCGCGAAACGGTCCGACGACTCCTTCTGGGAGTTTTTGGGGTCCGAAGGTTTTCTGGGACTTAGTCTCTGGAGCAACATTTCTGAAGCTCGGCACGAGCAACCACGCACGTGTCTTATATCTCCGTAAGTAAGGGTCTGACGGTCTTGGACACCTTTAGCAAAAAGTTGCGCCCTATCGGATGGAACATTTCACTAGAACATCACGAAACGATCCGACCACTCCTTCGACCTGTTTTGGGGTTTTGCAGTTTTCCATGGGGTATTTTGTATGGGGAAAACCGACCCATGCCCGTATCTCCGTACCTAAGCGTCTGCCGGTCTTGGACCCCATGAGGTAAAAGTTGCATTCCGTCGAGCTGAACATTTCACTAGAACATCGCGAAACGATCCGACGACTCCTTCTCGGAGTTTTTGGGGTCCGAAGGTTTTCTCGGACTTAGTCTCTGGAGCAACATTTCTGAAGCTCGGCACGAGCAACCACGCACGTGTCTTATATCTCCGTAAGTAAGTGTCTGATGGTCTTGGACACCTTTAGCAAAAAGTTGCGCCCTATCGAATGGAACATTTCACTAGAACACCTCGAAACGATCCGACCACTCCTTCGACCTGTTTTTGGGTTTTGCAGTTTTCCATGGGGTATTTTGTATGGGGAAAACCGACCCATGCCCGTATCTCCGTACCTAAGCGTCTGACGGTCTTAGACCCCTTGAGGTAAAAGTTGCATTCCGTCGAGCTGAACATTTCACTAGAACATCGCGAAACGATCCGAGGCCTCCTTCTGGGAGTTTTTGGGGTCGGAAGGTTTTCTGGGACTTAGTCTCTGGAGCAACATTTCTGAAGCTCGGCACGGGCAACCACGCACGTGTCTTATATCTCCGTAAGTAAGTGTCTGACGGTCTTGGACACCTTTAGCAAAAAGTTGCGCCCTATCAGATGGAACATTTCACTAGAACATCACGAAACGATCCGACCACTCCTTCGACCTGTTTTGGGGTTTTGCAGTTTTCCATGGGGTATTTTGTATGGGGAAAACCGACCCATGCCCGTATCTCCGTACCTAAGCGTCTGACGGTCTTGGACCCCTTGAGGTAAAAGTTGCATTCCGTCGAGCTGAACATTTCACTAGAACATCGCGAAACGGTCCGACGACTCCTTCTGGGAGTTTTTGGGGTCGGAAGGTTTTCTGGGACTTAGTCTCTGGAGCAACATTTCTGAAGCTCGGCACGAGCAACCACGCACGTGTCTTATATCTCCGTAAGTAAGTGTCTGACGGTCTTGGACACCTTTAGCAAAAAGTTGCGCCCTATCGAATGGAACATTTCACTAGAACATCACGAAACGATCCGACCACTCCTTCGACCTGTTTTTGGGTTTTGCAGTTTTCCATGGGGTATTTTGTATGGGGAAAACCGACCCATGCCCGTATCTCCGTACCTAAGCGTCTGACGGTCTTGGACCTCTTTAGGTAAAAGTTGCATTCCGTCGAGCTGAACATTTCACTAGAACATCGCGAAACGGTCCAACGACTCCTTCTGGGAGTTTTTGGGGTCCGAAGGTTTTCTGGGACTTAGTCTCTGGAGCAACATTTCTGAAGCTCGGCACGGGCAACCACGCACGTGTCTTATATCTCCGTAAGTAAGTGTCTGACGGTCTTGGACACCTTTAGCAAAAAGTTGCGCCCTATCGAATGGAACATTTCACTAGAACATCACGAAACGATCCGACCACTCCTTCGACCTGTTTTGGGGTTTTGCAGTTTTCCATGGGGTATTTTGTATGGGGAAAACCGACCCATGCCCGTATCTCCGTACCTAAGCGTCTGACGGTCTTGGACCCCTTTAGGTAAAAGTTGCATTCCGTCGAGCTGAACATTTCACTAGAACATCGCGAAACGATCCGACGACTCCTTCTGGGAGTTTTTGGGGTCGGAAGGTTTTCTGGGACTTAGTCTCTGGAGCAACATTTCTGAAGCTCGGCACGAGCAACCACGCACGTGTCTTATATCTCCGTAAGTAAGTGTCTGACGGTCTTGGACGCCTTTAGCAAAAAGTTGCGCCCTATCGAATGGAACATTTCACTACAACACCACGAAACGATCCGACCACTCCTTCGACCTGTTTTTGGGTTTTGCAGTTTTCCATGGGGTATTTTGTATGGGGAAAACCAACCCATGCCCGTATCTCCGTACCTAAGCGTCTGACGGTCTTGGACCCCTTGAGGTAAAAGTTGCATTCCGTCGAGCTGAACATTTCACTAGAACATCGCGAAACGGTCCGACGACTCCTTCTGGGAGTTTTTGGGGTCGGAAGGTTTTCTGGGACTTAGTCTCTGGAGCAACATTTCTGAAGCTCGGCACGGGCAACCACGCACGTGTCTTATATCTCCGTAAGTAAGTGTCTGACGGTCTTGGACACCTTTAGCAAAAAGTTGCGCCCTATCGAATGGAACATTTCACTAGAACATCACGAAACGATCCGACCACTCCTTCGACCTGTTTTGGGGTTTTGCAGTTTTCCATGGGGTATTTTGTATGGGGAAAACCGACCCATGCCCGTATCTCCGTACCTAAGCGTCTGACGGTATTGGACCCCTTGAGGTAAAAGTTGCATTCCGTCGAGCTGAACATTTCACTAGAACATCGCGAAACGATCCGACGACTCCTTCTGGGAGTTTTTGGGGTCCGAAGGTTTTCTGGGACTTTGTCTCTGGAGCAACATTTCTGAAGCTCGGCACGAGCAACCACGCACGTGTCTTATATCTCCGTAAGTAAGTGTCTGACGGTCTTGGACACCTTTAGCAAAAAGTTGCGCCCTATCGAATGGAACATTTCACTAGAACATCACGAAACGATCCGACCACTCCTTCGACCTGTTTTGGGGTTTTGCAGTTTTCCATGGGGTATTTTGTATGGGGAAAACCGACCCATGCCCGTATCTCCGTACCTAAGCGTCTGACGGTCTTGGACCCCTTGAGGTAAAAGTTGCATTCCGTCGAGCTGAACATTTCACTAGAACATCGCGAAACGGTCCGACGACTCCTTCTGGGAGTTTTTGGGGTCCGAAGGTTTTCTGGGACTTAGTCTCTGGAGCAACATTTCTGAAGCTCGGCACGGGCAACCACGCACGTGTCTTATATCTCCGTAAGTAAGTGTCTGACGGTCTTGGACATATTTAGCAAAAAGTTGCGCCCTATCGAATGGAACATTTCACTAGAACATCACGAAACGATCCGACCACTCCTTCGACCTGTTTTGGGGTTTTGCAGTTTTCCATGGGGTATTTTGTATGGGGAAAACCGACCCATGCCCGTATCTCCGTACCTAAGCGTCTGACGGTATTGGACCCCTTGAGGTAAAAGTTGCATTCCGTCGAGCTGAACATTTCACTAGAACATCGCGAAACGATCCGACGACTCCTTCTGGGAGTTTTTGGGGTCCGAAGGTTTTCTGGGACTTTGTCTCTGGAGCAACATTTCTGAAGCTCGGCACGAGCAACCACGCACGTGTCTTATATCTCCGTAAGTAAGTGTCTGATGGTCTTGGACACCTTTAGCAAAAAGTTGCGCCCTATCGAATGGAACATTTCACTAGAACACCTCGAAACGATCCGACCACTCCTTCGACCTGTTTTTGGGTTTTGCAGTTTTCCATGGGGTATTTTGTATGGGGAAAACCGACCCATGCCCGTATCTCCGTACCTAAGCGTCTGACGGTCTTAGACCCCTTGAGGTAAAAGTTGCATTCCGTCGAGCTGAACATTTCACTAGAACATCGCGAAACGATCCGACGACTCCTTCTCGGAGTTTTTGGGGTCCGAAGGTTTTCTGGGACTTAGTCTCTGGAGCAACATTTCTGAAGCTCGGCACGAGCAACCACGCACGTGTCTTATATCTCCGTAAGTAAGTGTCTGACGGTCTTGGACACCTTTAGCAAAAAGTTGCGCCCTATCGAATGGAACATTTCACTAGAACATCACGAAACGATCCGACCACTCCTTCGACCTGTTTTTGGGTTTTGCAGTTTTCCATGGGGTATTTTGTATGGGGAAAACCGACCCATGCCCGTATCTCCGTACCTAAGCGTCTGACGGTCTTGGACCCCTTGAGGTAAAAGTTGCATTCCGTCGAGCTGAACATTTCACTAGAACATCGCGAAACGGTCCGACGACTCCTTCTGGGAGTTTTTGGGGTCCGAAGGTTTTCTGGGACTTAGTCTCTGGAGCAACATTTCTGAAGCTCGGCACGGGCAACCACGCACGTGTCTTATATCTCCGTAAGTAAGTGTCTGACGGTCTTGGACGCCTTTAGCAAAAAGTTGCGCCCTATCGAATGGAACATTTCACTACAACACCACGAAACGATCCGACCACTCCTTCGACCTGTTTTTGGGTTTTGCAGTTTTCCATGGGGTATTTTGTATGGGGAAAACCAACCCATGCCCGTATCTCCGTACCTAAGCGTCTGACGGTCTTGGACCCCTTGAGGTAAAAGTTGCATTCCGTCGAGCTGAACATTTCACTAGAACATCGCGAAACGATCCGACGACTCCTTCTGGGAGTTTTTGGGGTCCGAAGGTTTTCTGGGACTTTGTCTCTGGAGCAACATTTCTGAAGCTCGGCACGAGCAACCACGCACGTGTCTTATATCTCCGTAAGTAAGTGTCTGACGGTCTTGGACATATTTAGCAAAAAGTTGCGCCCTATCGAATGGAACATTTCACTAGAACATCACGAAACGATCCGACCACTCCTTCGACCTGTTTTGGGGTTTTGCAGTTTTCCATGGGGTATTTTGTATGGGGAAAACCGACCCATGCCCGTATCTCCGTACCTAAGCGTCTGACGGTCTTGGACCCCTTGAGGTAAAAGTTGCATTCCGTCGAGCTGAACATTTCACTAGAACATCGCGAAACGGTCCGACGACTCCTTCTGGGAGTTTTTGGGGTCCGAAGGTTTTCTGGGACTTAGTCTCTGGAGCAACATTTCTGAAGCTCGGCACGGGCAACCACGCACGTGTCTTATATCTCCGTAAGTAAGTGTCTGACGGTCTTGGACACCTTTAGCAAAAAGTTGCGCCCTATCGAATGGAACATTTCACTAGAACATCACGAAACGATCCGACCACTCCTTCGACCTGTTTTGGGGTTTTGCAGTTTTCCATGGGGTATTTTGTATGGGGAAAACCGACCCATGCCCGTATCTCCGTACCTAAGCGTCTGACGGTATTGGACCCCTTGAGGTAAAAGTTGCATTCCGTCGAGCTGAACATTTCACTAGAACATCGCGAAACGATCCGACGACTCCTTCTGGGAGTTTTTGGGGTCCGAAGGTTTTCTGGGACTTTGTCTCTGGAGCAACATTTCTGAAGCTCGGCACGAGCAACCACGCACGTGTCTTATATCTCCGTAAGTAAGTGTCTGACGGTCTTGGACACCTTTAGCAAAAAGTTGCGCCCTATCGAATGGAACATTTCACTAGAACATCACGAAACGATCCGACCACTCCTTCGACCTGTTTTTGGGTTTTGCAGTTTTCCATGGGGTATTTTGTATGGGGAAAACCGACCCATGCCCGTATCTCCGTACCTAAGCGTCTGACGGTCTTGGACCCCTTGAGGTAAAAGTTGCATTCCGTCGAGCTGAACATTTCACTAGAACATCGCGAAACGGTCCGACGACTCCTTCTGGGAGTTTTTGGGGTCCGAAGGTTTTCTGGGACTTAGTCTCTGGAGCAACATTTCTGAAGCTCGGCACGGGCAACCACGCACGTGTCTTATATCTCCGTAAGTAAGTGTCTGATGGTCTTGGACACCTTTAGCAAAAAGTTGCGCCCTATCAGATGGAACATTTCACTAGAACATCACGAAACGATCCGACCACTCCTTCGACCTGTTTTTGGGTTTTGCAGTTTTCCATGGGGTATTTTGTATGGGGAAAACCGACCCATGCCCGTATCTCCGTACCTAAGCGTCTGACGGTCTTAGACCCCTTGAGGTAAAAGTTGCATTCCGTCGAGCTGAACATTTCACTAGAACATCGCGAAACGGTCCGACGACTCCTTCTGGGAGTTTTTGGGGTCCGAAGGTTTTCTGGGACTTAGTCTCTGGAGCAACATTTCTGAAGCTCGGCACGGGCAACCACGCACGTGTCTTATATCTCCGTAAGTAAGTGTCTGACGGTCTTGGACGCCTTTAGCAAAAAGTTGCGCCCTATCGAATGGAACATTTCACTAGAACATCACGAAACGATCCGACCACTCCTTCGACCTGTTTTGGGGTTTTGCAGTTTTCCATGGGGTATTTTGTATGGGGAAAACCGACCCATGCCCGTATCTCCGTACCTAAGCGTCTGACGGTCTTGGACTCCTTGAGGTAAAAGTTGCATTCCGTCGAGCTGAACATTTCACTAGAACATCGCGAAACGGTCCGACGACTCCTTCTGGGAGTTTTTGGGGTCGGAAGGTTTTCTGGGACTTAGTCTCTGGAGCAACATTTCTGAAGCTCGGCACGAGCAACCACGCACGTGTCTTATATCTCCGTAAGTAAGTGTCTGACGGTCTTGGACACCTTTAGCAAAAAGTTGCGCCCTATCGAATGGAACATTTCACTAGAACATCACGAAACGATCCGACCACTCCTTCGACCTGTTTTTGGGTTTTGCAGTTTTCCATGGGGTATTTTGTATGGGGAAAACCGACCCATGCCCGTATCTCCGTACCTAAGCGTCTGACGGTCTTGGACCCCCTTAGGTAAAAGTTGCATTTCGTCGAGCTGATCATTTCACTAGAACATCGCGAAACGATCCGACGACTCCTTCTCGGAGTTTTTGGGGTCCGAAGGTTTTCTGGGACTTAGTCTCTGGAGCAACATTTCTGAAGCTCGGCACGAGCAACCACGCACGTGTCTTATATCTCCGTAAGTAAGTGTCTGACGGTCTTGGACACCTTTAGCAAAAAGTTGCGCCCTATCGAATGGAACATTTCACTAGAACATCACGAAACGATCCGACCACTCCTTCGACCTGTTTTTGGGTTTTGCAGTTTTCCATGGGGTATTTTGTATGGGGAAAACCGACCCATGCCCGTATCTCCGTACCTAAGCGTCTGACGGTCTTAGACCCCTTGAGGTAAAAGTTGCATTCCGTCGAGCTGAACATTTCACTAGAACATCGCGAAACGATCCGACGACTCCTTCTCGGAGTTTTTGGGGTCCGAAGGTTTTCTGGGACTTAGTCTCTGGAGCAACATTTCTGAAGCTCGGCACGAGCAACCACGCACGTGTCTTATATCTCCGTAAGTAAGTGTCTGACGGTCTTGGACACCTTTAGCAAAAAGTTGCGCCCTATCGAATGGAACATTTCACTAGAACATCACGAAACGATCCGACCACTCCTTCGACCTGTTTTTGGGTTTTGCAGTTTTCCATGGGGTATTTTGTATGGGGAAAACCGACCCATGCCCGTATCTCCGTACCTAAGCGTCTGACGGTCTTAGACCCCTTGAGGTAAAAGTTGCATTCCGTCGAGCTGAACATTTCACTAGAACATCGCGAAACGATCCGAGGCCTCCTTCTGGGAGTTTTTGGGGTCGGAAGGTTTTCTGGGACTTAGTCTCTGGAGCAACATTTCTGAAGCTCGGCACGGGCAACCACGCACGTGTCTTATATCTCCGTAAGTAAGTGTCTGACGGTCTTGGACACCTTTAGCAAAAAGTTGCGCCCTATCAGATGGAACATTTCACTAGAACATCACGAAACGATCCGACCACTCCTTCGACCTGTTTTGGGGTTTTGCAGTTTTCCATGGGGTATTTTGTATGGGGAAAACCGACCCATGCCCGTATCTCCGTACCTAAGCGTCTGACGGTCTTGGACCCCTTGAGGTAAAAGTTGCATTCCGTCGAGCTGAACATTTCACTAGAACATCGCGAAACGGTCCGACGACTCCTTCTGGGAGTTTTTGGGGTCCGAAGGTTTTCTGGGACTTAGTCTCTGGAGCAACATTTCTGAAGCTCGGCACGGGCAACCACGCACGTGTCTTATATCTCCGTAAGTAAGTGTCTGACGGTCTTGGACACCTTTAGCAAAAAGTTGCGCCCTATCGAATGGAACATTTCACTAGAACATCACGAAACGATCCGACCACTCCTTCGACCTGTTTTGGGGTTTTGCAGTTTTCCATGGGGTATTTTGTATGGGGAAAACCGACCCATGCCCGTATCTCCGTACCTAAGCGTCTGACGGTCTTGGACCCCCTTAGGTAAAAGTTGCATTTCGTCGAGCTGATCATTTCACTAGAACATCGCGAAACGATCCGACGACTCCTTCTCGGAGTTTTTGGGGTCCGAAGGTTTTCTGGGACTTAGTCTCTGGAGCAACATTTCTGAAGCTCGGCACGAGCAACCACGCACGTGTCTTATATCTCCGTAAGTAAGTGTCTGACGGTCTTGGACACCTTTAGCAAAAAGTTGCGCCCTATCGAATGGAACATTTCACTAGAACATCACGAAACGATCCGACCACTCCTTCGACCTGTTTTTGGGTTTTGCAGTTTTCCATGGGGTATTTTGTATGGGGAAAACCGACCCATGCCCGTATCTCCGTACCTAAGCGTCTGACGGTCTTGGACCCCCTTAGGTAAAAGTTGCATTTCGTCGAGCTGATCATTTCACTAGAACATCGCGAAACGATCCGACGACTCCTTCTCGGAGTTTTTGGGGTCCGAAGGTTTTCTGGGACTTAGTCTCTGGAGCAACATTTCTGAAGCTCGGCACGAGCAACCACGCACGTGTCTTATATCTCCGTAAGTAAGTGTCTGACGGTCTTGGACACCTTTAGCAAAAAGTTGCGCCCTATCGAATGGAACATTTCACTAGAACATCACGAAACGATCCGACCACTCCTTCGACCTGTTTTTGGGTTTTGCAGTTTTCCATGGGGTATTTTGTATGGGGAAAACCGACCCATGCCCGTATCTCCGTACCTAAGCGTCTGACGGTCTTAGACCCCTTAAGGTAAAAGTTGCATTCCGTCGAGCTGAACATTTCACTAGAACATCGCGAAACGGTCCGACGACTCCTTCTGGGAGTTTTTGGGGTCGGAAGGTTTTCTGGGACTTAGTCTCTGGAGCAACATTTCTGAAGCTCGGCACGAGCAACCACGCACGTGTCTTATATCTCCGTAAGTAAGTGTCTGACGGTCTTGGACACCTTTAGCAAAAAGTTGCGCCCTATCGAATGGAACATTTCACTAGAACACCTCGAAACGATCCGACCACTCCTTCGACCTGTTTTTGGGTTTTGCAGTTTTCCATGGGGTATTTTGTATGGGGAAAACCGACCCATGCCCGTATCTCCGTACCTAAGCGTCTGACGGTCTTAGACCCCTTGAGATAAAAGTTGCATTCCGTCGAGCTGAACATTTCACTAGAACATCGCGAAACGGTCCGACGACTCCTTCTGGGAGTTTTTGGGGTCCGAAGGTTTTCTGGGACTTAGTCTCTGGAGCAACATTTCTGAAGCTCGGCACGGGCAACCACGCACGTGTCTTATATCTCCGTAAGTAAGTGTCTGATGGTCTTGGACACCTTTAGCAAAAAGTTGCGCCCTATCAGATGGAACATTTCACTAGAACATCACGAAACGATCCGACCACTCCTTCGACCTGTTTTGGGGTTTTGCAGTTTTCCATGGGGTATTTTGTATGGGGAAAACCGACCCATGCCCGTATCTCCGTACCTAAGCGTCTGACGGTCTTGGACCCCTTGAGGTAAAAGTTGCATTCCGTCGAGCTGAACATTTCACTAGAACATCGCGAAACGGTCCGACGACTCCTTCTGGGAGTTTTTGGGGTCCGAAGGTTTTCTGGGACTTAGTCTCTGGAGCAACATTTCTGAAGCTCGGCACGAGCAACCACGCACGTGTCTTATATCTCCGTAAGTAAGGGTCTGACGGTCTTGGACACCTTTAGCAAAAAGTTGCGCCCTATCGGATGGAACATTTCACTAGAACATCACGAAACGATCCGACCACTCCTTCGACCTGTTTTGGGGTTTTGCAGTTTTCCATGGGGTATTTTGTATGGGGAAAACCGACCCATGCCCGTATCTCCGTACCTAAGCGTCTGCCGGTCTTGGACCCCATGAGGTAAAAGTTGCATTCCGTCGAGCTGAACATTTCACTAGAACATCGCGAAACGATCCGACGACTCCTTCTCGGAGTTTTTGGGGTCCGAAGGTTTTCTCGGACTTAGTCTCCGGAGCAACATTTCTGAAGCTCGGCACGAGCAACCACGCACGTGTCTTATATCTCCGTAAGTAAGTGTCTGATGGTCTTGGACACCTTTAGCAAAAAGTTGCGCCCTATCGAATGGAACATTTCACTAGAACACCTCGAAACGATCCGACCACTCCTTCGACCTGTTTTTGGGTTTTGCAGTTTTCCATGGGGTATTTTGTATGGGGAAAACCGACCCATGCCCGTATCTCCGTACCTAAGCGTCTGACGGTCTTGGACTCCTTAAGGTAAAAGTTGCATTCCGTCGAGCTGAACATTTCACTAGAACATCGCGAAACGGTCCGACGACTCCTTCTGGGAGTTTTTGGGGTCGGAAGGTTTTCTGGGACTTAGTCTCTGGAGCAACATTTCTGAAGCTCGGCACGAGCAACCACGCACGTGTCTTATATCTCCGTAAGTAAGTGTCTGACGGTCTTGGACACCTTTAGCAAAAAGTTGCGCCCTATCGAATGGAACATTTCACTAGAACACCTCGAAACGATCCGACCACTCCTTCGACCTGTTTTTGGGTTTTGCAGTTTTCCATGGGGTATTTTGTATGGGGAAAACCGACCCATGCCCGTATCTCCGTACCTAAGCGTCTGACGGTCTTAGACCCCTTGAGATAAAAGTTGCATTCCGTCGAGCTGAACATTTCACTAGAACATCGCGAAACGGTCCGACGACTCCTTCTGGGAGTTTTTGGGGTCCGAAGGTTTTCTGGGACTTAGTCTCTGGAGCAACATTTCTGAAGCTCGGCACGGGCAACCACGCACGTGTCTTATATCTCCGTAAGTAAGTGTCTGATGGTCTTGGACACCTTTAGCAAAAAGTTGCGCCCTATCAGATGGAACATTTCACTAGAACATCACGAAACGATCCGACCACTCCTTCGACCTGTTTTGGGGTTTTGCAGTTTTCCATGGGGTATTTTGTATGGGGAAAACCGACCCATGCCCGTATCTCCGTACCTAAGCGTCTGACGGTCTTGGACCCCTTGAGGTAAAAGTTGCATTCCGTCGAGCTGAACATTTCACTAGAACATCGCGAAACGGTCCGACGACTCCTTCTGGGAGTTTTTGGGGTCCGAAGGTTTTCTGGGACTTAGTCTCTGGAGCAACATTTCTGAAGCTCGGCACGAGCAACCACGCACGTGTCTTATATCTCCGTAAGTAAGGGTCTGACGGTCTTGGACACCTTTAGCAAAAAGTTGCGCCCTATCGAATGGAACATTTCACTAGAACACCTCGAAACGATCCGACCACTCCTTCGACCTGTTTTTGGGTTTTGCAGTTTTCCATGGGGTATTTTGTATGGGGAAAACCGACCCATGCCCGTATCTCCGTACCTAAGCGTCTGACGGTCTTGGACTCCTTAAGGTAAAAGTTGCATTCCGTCGAGCTGAACATTTCACTAGAACATCGCGAAACGGTCCGACGACTCCTTCTGGGAGTTTTTGGGGTCGGAAGGTTTTCTGGGACTTAGTCTCTGGAGCAACATTTCTGAAGCTCGGCACGAGCAACCACGCACGTGTCTTATATCTCCGTAAGTAAGTGTCTGATGGTCTTGGACACCTTTAGCAAAAAGTTGCGCCCTATCGAATGGAACATTTCACTAGAACACCTCGAAACGATCCGACCACTCCTTCGACCTGTTTTTGGGTTTTGCAGTTTTCCATGGGGTATTTTGTATGGGGAAAACCGACCCATGCCCGTATCTCCGTACCTAAGCGTCTGACGGTCTTGGACCCCTTGAGGTAAAAGTTGCATTCCGTCGAGCTGAACATTTCACTAGAACATCGCGAAACGGTCCGACGACTCCTTCTGGGAGTTTTTGGGGTCCGAAGGTTTTCTGGGACTTAGTCTCTGGAGCAACATTTCTGAAGCTCGGCACGAGCAACCACGCACGTGTCTTATATCTCCGTAAGTAAGGGTCTGACGGTCTTGGACACCTTTAGCAAAAAGTTGCGCCCTATCGGATGGAACATTTCACTAGAACATCACGAAACGATCCGACCACTCCTTCGACCTGTTTTGGGGTTTTGCAGTTTTCCATGGGGTATTTTGTATGGGGAAAACCGACCCATGCCCGTATCTCCGTACCTAAGCGTCTGCCGGTCTTGGACCCCATGAGGTAAAAGTTGCATTCCGTCGAGCTGAACATTTCACTAGAACATCGCGAAACGATCCGACGACTCCTTCTCGGAGTTTTTGGGGTCCGAAGGTTTTCTCGGACTTAGTCTCTGGAGCAACATTTCTGAAGCTCGGCACGAGCAACCACGCACGTGTCTTATATCTCCGTAAGTAAGTGTCTGATGGTCTTGGACACCTTTAGCAAAAAGTTGCGCCCTATCGAATGGAACATTTCACTAGAACACCTCGAAACGATCCGACCACTCCTTCGACCTGTTTTTGGGTTTTGCAGTTTTCCATGGGGTATTTTGTATGGGGAAAACCGACCCATGCCCGTATCTCCGTACCTAAGCGTCTGACGGTCTTGGACTCCTTAAGGTAAAAGTTGCATTCCGTCGAGCTGAACATTTCACTAGAACATCGCGAAACGGTCCGACGACTCCTTCTGGGAGTTTTTGGGGTCGGAAGGTTTTCTGGGACTTAGTCTCTGGAGCAACATTTCTGAAGCTCGGCACGAGCAACCACGCACGTGTCTTATATCTCCGTAAGTAAGTGTCTGACGGTCTTGGACACCTTTAGCAAAAAGTTGCGCCCTATCAGATGGAACATTTCACTAGAACATCACGAAACGATCCGACCACTCCTTCGACCTGTTTTGGGGTTTTGCAGTTTTCCATGGGGTATTTTGTATGGGGAAAACCGACCCATGCCCGTATCTCCGTACCTAAGCGTCTGACGGTCTTGGACCCCTTGAGGTAAAAGTTGCATTCCGTCGAGCTGAACATTTCACTAGAACATCGCGAAACGGTCCGACGACTCCTTCTGGGAGTTTTTGGGGTCCGAAGGTTTTCTGGGACTTAGTCTCTGGAGCAACATTTCTGAAGCTCGGCACGGGCAACCACGCACGTGTCTTATATCTCCGTAAGTAAGTGTCTGACGGTCTTGGACACCTTTAGCAAAAAGTTGCGCCCTATCGAATGGAACATTTCACTAGAACATCACGAAACGATCCGACCACTCCTTCGACCTGTTTTGGGGTTTTGCAGTTTTCCATGGGGTATTTTGTATGGGGAAAACCGACCCATGCCCGTATCTCCGTACCTAAGCGTCTGACGGTCTTGGACCCCCTTAGGTAAAAGTTGCATTTCGTCGAGCTGATCATTTCACTAGAACATCGCGAAACGATCCAACGACTCCTTCTCGGAGTTTTTGGGGTCCGAAGGTTTTCTGGGACTTAGTCTCTGGAGCAACATTTCTGAAGCTCGGCACGAGCAACCACGCACGTGTCTTATATCTCCGTAAGTAAGTGTCTGACGGTCTTGGACACCTTTAGCAAAAAGTTGCGCCCTATCGAATGGAACATTTCACTAGAACATCACGAAACGATCCGACCACTCCTTCGACCTGTTTTTGGGTTTTGCAGTTTTCCATGGGGTATTTTGTATGGGGAAAACCGACCCATGCCCGTATCTCCGTACCTAAGCGTCTGACGGTCTTAGACCCCTTAAGGTAAAAGTTGCATTCCGTCGAGCTGAACATTTCACTAGAACATCGCGAAACGGTCCGACGACTCCTTCTGGGAGTTTTTGGGGTCGGAAGGTTTTCTGGGACTTAGTCTCTGGAGCAACATTTCTGAAGCTCGGCACGAGCAACCACGCACGTGTCTTATATCTCCGTAAGTAAGTGTCTGACGGTCTTGGACACCTTTAGCAAAAAGTTGCGCCCTATCGAATGGAACATTTCACTAGAACACCTCGAAACGATCCGACCACTCCTTCGACCTGTTTTTGGGTTTTGCAGTTTTCCATGGGGTATTTTGTATGGGGAAAACCGACCCATGCCCGTATCTCCGTACCTAAGCGTCTGACGGTCTTAGACCCCTTGAGATAAAAGTTGCATTCCGTCGAGCTGAACATTTCACTAGAACATCGCGAAACGGTCCGACGACTCCTTCTGGGAGTTTTTGGGGTCCGAAGGTTTTCTGGGACTTAGTCTCTGGAGCAACATTTCTGAAGCTCGGCACGGGCAACCACGCACGTGTCTTATATCTCCGTAAGTAAGTGTCTGATGGTCTTGGACACCTTTAGCAAAAAGTTGCGCCCTATCAGATGGAACATTTCACTAGAACATCACGAAACGATCCGACCACTCCTTCGACCTGTTTTGGGGTTTTGCAGTTTTCCATGGGGTATTTTGTATGGGGAAAACCGACCCATGCCCGTATCTCCGTACCTAAGCGTCTGACGGTCTTGGACCCCTTGAGGTAAAAGTTGCATTCCGTCGAGCTGAACATTTCACTAGAACATCGCGAAACGGTCCGACGACTCCTTCTGGGAGTTTTTGGGGTCCGAAGGTTTTCTGGGACTTAGTCTCTGGAGCAACATTTCTGAAGCTCGGCACGAGCAACCACGCACGTGTCTTATATCTCCGTAAGTAAGGGTCTGACGGTCTTGGACACCTTTAGCAAAAAGTTGCGCCCTATCGGATGGAACATTTCACTAGAACATCACGAAACGATCCGACCACTCCTTCGACCTGTTTTGGGGTTTTGCAGTTTTCCATGGGGTATTTTGTATGGGGAAAACCGACCCATGCCCGTATCTCCGTACCTAAGCGTCTGCCGGTCTTGGACCCCATGAGGTAAAAGTTGCATTCCGTCGAGCTGAACATTTCACTAGAACATCGCGAAACGATCCGACGACTCCTTCTCGGAGTTTTTGGGGTCCGAAGGTTTTCTCGGACTTAGTCTCTGGAGCAACATTTCTGAAGCTCGGCACGAGCAACCACGCACGTGTCTTATATCTCCGTAAGTAAGTGTCTGATGGTCTTGGACACCTTTAGCAAAAAGTTGCGCCCTATCGAATGGAACATTTCACTAGAACACCTCGAAACGATCCGACCACTCCTTCGACCTGTTTTTGGGTTTTGCAGTTTTCCATGGGGTATTTTGTATGGGGAAAACCGACCCATGCCCGTATCTCCGTACCTAAGCGTCTGACGGTCTTGGACTCCTTAAGGTAAAAGTTGCATTCCGTCGAGCTGAACATTTCACTAGAACATCGCGAAACGGTCCGACGACTCCTTCTGGGAGTTTTTGGGGTCGGAAGGTTTTCTGGGACTTAGTCTCTGGAGCAACATTTCTGAAGCTCGGCACGAGCAACCACGCACGTGTCTTATATCTCCGTAAGTAAGTGTCTGACGGTCTTGGACACCTTTAGCAAAAAGTTGCGCCCTATCGAATGGAACATTTCACTAGAACACCTCGAAACGATCCGACCACTCCTTCGACCTGTTTTTGGGTTTTGCAGTTTTCCATGGGGTATTTTGTATGGGGAAAACCGACCCATGCCCGTATCTCCGTACCTAAGCGTCTGACGGTCTTAGACCCCTTAAGGTAAAAGTTGCATTCCGTCGAGCTGAACATTTCACTAGAACATCGCGAAACGGTCCGACGACTCCTTCTGGGAGTTTTTGGGGTCGGAAGGTTTTCTGGGACTTAGTCTCTGGAGCAACATTTCTGAAGCTCGGCACGAGCAACCACGCACGTGTCTTATATCTCCGTAAGTAAGTGTCTGACGGTCTTGGACACCTTTAGCAAAAAGTTGCGCCCTATCGAATGGAACATTTCACTAGAACACCTCGAAACGATCCGACCACTCCTTCGACCTGTTTTTGGGTTTTGCAGTTTTCCATGGGGTATTTTGTATGGGGAAAACCGACCCATGCCCGTATCTCCGTACCTAAGCGTCTGACGGTCTTAGACCCCTTGAGATAAAAGTTGCATTCCGTCGAGCTGAACATTTCACTAGAACATCGCGAAACGGTCCGACGACTCCTTCTGGGAGTTTTTGGGGTCCGAAGGTTTTCTGGGACTTAGTCTCTGGAGCAACATTTCTGAAGCTCGGCACGAGCAACCACGCACGTGTCTTATATCTCCGTAAGTAAGTGTCTGACGGTCTTGGACACCTTTAGCAAAAAGTTGCGCCCTATCAGATGGAACATTTCACTAGAACATCACGAAACGATCCGACCACTCCTTCGACCTGTTTTGGGGTTTTGCAGTTTTCCATGGGGTATTTTGTATGGGGAAAACCGACCCATGCCCGTATCTCCGTACCTAAGCGTCTGACGGTCTTGGACCCCTTGAGGTAAAAGTTGCATTCCGTCGAGCTGAACATTTCACTAGAACATCGCGAAACGGTCCGACGACTCCTTCTGGGAGTTTTTGGGGTCGGAAGGTTTTCTGGGACTTAGTCTCTGGAGCAACATTTCTGAAGCTCGGCACGAGCAACCACGCACGTGTCTTATATCTCCGTAAGTAAGTGTCTGACGGTCTTGGACACCTTTAGCAAAAAGTTGCGCCCTATCGAATGGAACATTTCACTAGAACACCTCGAAACGATCCGACCACTCCTTCGACCTGTTTTTGGGTTTTGCAGTTTTCCATGGGGTATTTTGTATGGGGAAAACCGACCCATGCCCGTATCTCCGTACCTAAGCGTCTGACGGTCTTAGACCCCTTGAGATAAAAGTTGCATTCCGTCGAGCTGAACATTTCACTAGAACATCGCGAAACGGTCCGACGACTCCTTCTGGGAGTTTTTGGGGTCCGAAGGTTTTCTGGGACTTAGTCTCTGGAGCAACATTTCTGAAGCTCGGCACGGGCAACCACGCACGTGTCTTATATCTCCGTAAGTAAGTGTCTGATGGTCTTGGACACCTTTAGCAAAAAGTTGCGCCCTATCAGATGGAACATTTCACTAGAACATCACGAAACGATCCGACCACTCCTTCGACCTGTTTTGGGGTTTTGCAGTTTTCCATGGGGTATTTTGTATGGGGAAAACCGACCCATGCCCGTATCTCCGTACCTAAGCGTCTGACGGTCTTGGACCCCTTGAGGTAAAAGTTGCATTCCGTCGAGCTGAACATTTCACTAGAACATCGCGAAACGGTCCGACGACTCCTTCTGGGAGTTTTTGGGGTCCGAAGGTTTTCTGGGACTTAGTCTCTGGAGCAACATTTCTGAAGCTCGGCACGAGCAACCACGCACGTGTCTTATATCTCCGTAAGTAAGGGTCTGACGGTCTTGGACACCTTTAGCAAAAAGTTGCGCCCTATCGAATGGAACATTTCACTAGAACACCTCGAAACGATCCGACCACTCCTTCGACCTGTTTTTGGGTTTTGCAGTTTTCCATGGGGTATTTTGTATGGGGAAAACCGACCCATGCCCGTATCTCCGTACCTAAGCGTCTGACGGTCTTGGACTCCTTAAGGTAAAAGTTGCATTCCGTCGAGCTGAACATTTCACTAGAACATCGCGAAACGGTCCGACGACTCCTTCTGGGAGTTTTTGGGGTCGGAAGGTTTTCTGGGACTTAGTCTCTGGAGCAACATTTCTGAAGCTCGGCACGAGCAACCACGCACGTGTCTTATATCTCCGTAAGTAAGTGTCTGATGGTCTTGGACACCTTTAGCAAAAAGTTGCGCCCTATCGAATGGAACATTTCACTAGAACACCTCGAAACGATCCGACCACTCCTTCGACCTGTTTTTGGGTTTTGCAGTTTTCCATGGGGTATTTTGTATGGGGAAAACCGACCCATGCCCGTATCTCCGTACCTAAGCGTCTGACGGTCTTGGACCCCTTGAGGTAAAAGTTGCATTCCGTCGAGCTGAACATTTCACTAGAACATCGCGAAACGGTCCGACGACTCCTTCTGGGAGTTTTTGGGGTCCGAAGGTTTTCTGGGACTTAGTCTCTGGAGCAACATTTCTGAAGCTCGGCACGAGCAACCACGCACGTGTCTTATATCTCCGTAAGTAAGTGTCTGACGGTCTTGGACACCTTTAGCAAAAAGTTGCGCCCTATCAGATGGAACATTTCACTAGAACATCACGAAACGATCCGACCACTCCTTCGACCTGTTTTGGGGTTTTGCAGTTTTCCATGGGGTATTTTGTATGGGGAAAACCGACCCATGCCCGTATCTCCGTACCTAAGCGTCTGACGGTCTTGGACCCCTTGAGGTAAAAGTTGCATTCCGTCGAGCTGAACATTTCACTAGAACATCGCGAAACGGTCCGACGACTCCTTCTGGGAGTTTTTGGGGTCCGAAGGTTTTCTGGGACTTAGTCTCTGGAGCAACATTTCTGAAGCTCGGCACGGGCAACCACGCACGTGTCTTATATCTCCGTAAGTAAGTGTCTGACGGTCTTGGACACCTTTAGCAAAAAGTTGCGCCCTATCGAATGGAACATTTCACTAGAACATCACGAAACGATCCGACCACTCCTTCGACCTGTTTTGGGGTTTTGCAGTTTTCCATGGGGTATTTTGTATGGGGAAAACCGACCCATGCCCGTATCTCCGTACCTAAGCGTCTGACGGTCTTGGACCCCCTTAGGTAAAAGTTGCATTTCGTCGAGCTGATCATTTCACTAGAACATCGCGAAACGATCCAACGACTCCTTCTCGGAGTTTTTGGGGTCCGAAGGTTTTCTGGGACTTAGTCTCTGGAGCAACATTTCTGAAGCTCGGCACGAGCAACCACGCACGTGTCTTATATCTCCGTAAGTAAGTGTCTGACGGTCTTGGACACCTTTAGCAAAAAGTTGCGCCCTATCGAATGGAACATTTCACTAGAACATCACGAAACGATCCGACCACTCCTTCGACCTGTTTTTGGGTTTTGCAGTTTTCCATGGGGTATTTTGTATGGGGAAAACCGACCCATGCCCGTATCTCCGTACCTAAGCGTCTGACGGTCTTAGACCCCTTAAGGTAAAAGTTGCATTCCGTCGAGCTGAACATTTCACTAGAACATCGCGAAACGTTCCGACGACTCCTTCTGGGAGTTTTTGGGGTCGGAAGGTTTTCTGGGACTTAGTCTCTGGAGCAACATTTCTGAAGCTCGGCACGAGCAACCACGCACGTGTCTTATATCTCCGTAAGTAAGTGTCTGACGGTCTTGGACACCTTTAGCAAAAAGTTGCGCCCTATCGAATGGAACATTTCACTAGAACACCTCGAAACGATCCGACCACTCCTTCGACCTGTTTTTGGGTTTTGCAGTTTTCCATGGGGTATTTTGTATGGGGAAAACCGACCCATGCCCGTATCTCCGTACCTAAGCGTCTGACGGTCTTAGACCCCTTGAGATAAAAGTTGCATTCCGTCGAGCTGAACATTTCACTAGAACATCGCGAAACGGTCCGACGACTCCTTCTGGGAGTTTTTGGGGTCCGAAGGTTTTCTGGGACTTAGTCTCTGGAGCAACATTTCTGAAGCTCGGCACGGGCAACCACGCACGTGTCTTATATCTCCGTAAGTAAGTGTCTGATGGTCTTGGACACCTTTAGCAAAAAGTTGCGCCCTATCAGATGGAACATTTCACTAGAACATCACGAAACGATCCGACCACTCCTTCGACCTGTTTTGGGGTTTTGCAGTTTTCCATGGGGTATTTTGTATGGGGAAAACCGACCCATGCCCGTATCTCCGTACCTAAGCGTCTGACGGTCTTGGACCCCTTGAGGTAAAAGTTGCATTCCGTCGAGCTGAACATTTCACTAGAACATCGCGAAACGGTCCGACGACTCCTTCTGGGAGTTTTTGGGGTCCGAAGGTTTTCTGGGACTTAGTCTCTGGAGCAACATTTCTGAAGCTCGGCACGAGCAACCACGCACGTGTCTTATATCTCCGTAAGTAAGGGTCTGACGGTCTTGGACACCTTTAGCAAAAAGTTGCGCCCTATCGGATGGAACATTTCACTAGAACATCACGAAACGATCCGACCACTCCTTCGACCTGTTTTGGGGTTTTGCAGTTTTCCATGGGGTATTTTGTATGGGGAAAACCGACCCATGCCCGTATCTCCGTACCTAAGCGTCTGCCGGTCTTGGACCCCATGAGGTAAAAGTTGCATTCCGTCGAGCTGAACATTTCACTAGAACATCGCGAAACGATCCGACGACTCCTTCTCGGAGTTTTTGGGGTCCGAAGGTTTTCTCGGACTTAGTCTCTGGAGCAACATTTCTGAAGCTCGGCACGAGCAACCACGCACGTGTCTTATATCTCCGTAAGTAAGTGTCTGATGGTCTTGGACACCTTTAGCAAAAAGTTGCGCCCTATCGAATGGAACATTTCACTAGAACACCTCGAAACGATCCGACCACTCCTTCGACCTGTTTTTGGGTTTTGCAGTTTTCCATGGGGTATTTTGTATGGGGAAAACCGACCCATGCCCGTATCTCCGTACCTAAGCGTCTGACGGTCTTGGACTCCTTAAGGTAAAAGTTGCATTCCGTCGAGCTGAACATTTCACTAGAACATCGCGAAACGGTCCGACGACTCCTTCTGGGAGTTTTTGGGGTCGGAAGGTTTTCTGGGACTTAGTCTCTGGAGCAACATTTCTGAAGCTCGGCACGAGCAACCACGCACGTGTCTTATATCTCCGTAAGTAAGTGTCTGACGGTCTTGGACACCTTTAGCAAAAAGTTGCGCCCTATCGAATGGAACATTTCACTAGAACACCTCGAAACGATCCGACCACTCCTTCGACCTGTTTTTGGGTTTTGCAGTTTTCCATGGGGTATTTTGTATGGGGAAAACCGACCCATGCCCGTATCTCCGTACCTAAGCGTCTGACGGTCTTAGACCCCTTGAGGTAAAAGTTGCATTCCGTCGAGCTGAACATTTCACTAGAACATCGCGAAACGATCCGAGGCCTCCTTCTGGGAGTTTTTGGGGTCGGAAGGTTTTCTGGGACTTAGTCTCTGGAGCAACATTTCTGAAGCTCGGCACGGGCAACCACGCACGTGTCTTATATCTCCGTAAGTAAGTGTCTGACGGTCTTGGACACCTTTAGCAAAAAGTTACGCCCTATCAGATGGAACATTTCACTAGAACATCACGAAACGATCCGACCACTCCTTCGACCTGTTTTGGGGTTTTGCAGTTTTCCATGGGGTATTTTGTATGGGGAAAACCGACCCATGCCCGTATCTCCGTACCTAAGCGTCTGACGGTCTTGGACCCCTTGAGGTAAAAGTTGCATTCCGTCGAGCTGAACATTTCACTAGAACATCGCGAAACGGTCCGACGACTCCTTCTGGGAGTTTTTGGGGTCGGAAGGTTTTCTGGGACTTAGTCTCTGGAGCAACATTTCTGAAGCTCGGCACGGGCAACCACGCACGTGTCTTATATCTCCGTAAGTAAGTGTCTGACGGTCTTGGACACCTTTAGCAAAAAGTTGCGCCCTATCGAATGGAACATTTCACTAGAACATCACGAAACGATCCGACCACTCCTTCGACCTGTTTTGGGGTTTTGCAGTTTTCCATGGGGTATTTTGTATGGGGAAAACCGACCCATGCCCGTATCTCCGTACCTAAGCGTCTGACGGTCTTAGACCCCTTGAGGTAAAAGTTGCATTCCGTCGAGCTGAACATTTCACTAGAACATCGCGAAACGATCCGAGGCCTCCTTCTGGGAGTTTTTGGGGTCGGAAGGTTTTCTGGGACTTAGTCTCTGGAGCAACATTTCTGAAGCTCGGCACGAGCAACCACGCACGTGTCTTATATCTCCGTAAGTAAGTGTCTGACGGTCTTGGACACCTTTAGCAAAAAGTTGCGCCCTATCGAATGGAACATTTCACTAGAACATCACGAAACGATCCGACCACTCCTTCGACCTGTTTTTGGGTTTTGCAGTTTTCCATGGGGTATTTTGTATGGGGAAAACCGACCCATGCCCGTATCTCCGTACCTAAGCGTCTGACGGTCTTGGACCTCTTTAGGTAAAAGTTGCATTCCGTCGAGCTGAACATTTCACTAGAACATCGCGAAACGGTCCAACGACTCCTTCTGGGAGTTTTTGGGGTCCGAAGGTTTTCTGGGACTTAGTCTCTGGAGCAACATTTCTGAAGCTCGGCACGGGCAACCACGCACGTGTCTTATATCTCCGTAAGTAAGTGTCTGACGGTCTTGGACACCTTTAGCAAAAAGTTGCGCCCTATCGAATGGAACATTTCACTAGAACATCACGAAACGATCCGACCACTCCTTCGACCTGTTTTGGGGTTTTGCAGTTTTCCATGGGGTATTTTGTATGGGGAAAACCGACCCATGCCCGTATCTCCGTACCTAAGCGTCTGACGGTCTTGGACCCCTTTAGGTAAAAGTTGCATTCCGTCGAGCTGAACATTTCACTAGAACATCGCGAAACGATCCGACGACTCCTTCTGGGAGTTTTTGGGGTCGGAAGGTTTTCTGGGACTTAGTCTCTGGAGCAACATTTCTGAAGCTCGGCACGAGCAACCACGCACGTGTCTTATATCTCCGTAAGTAAGTGTCTGACGGTCTTGGACGCCTTTAGCAAAAAGTTGCGCCCTATCGAATGGAACATTTCACTACAACACCACGAAACGATCCGACCACTCCTTCGACCTGTTTTTGGGTTTTGCAGTTTTCCATGGGGTATTTTGTATGGGGAAAACCAACTCATGCCCGTATCTCCGTACCTAAGCGTCTGACGGTCTTGGACCCCTTGAGGTAAAAGTTGCATTCCGTCGAGCTGAACATTTCACTAGAACATCGCGAAACGGTCCGACGACTCCTTCTGGGAGTTTTTGGGGTCGGAAGGTTTTCTGGGACTTAGTCTCTGGAGCAACATTTCTGAAGCTCGGCACGAGCAACCACGCACGTGTCTTATATCTCCGTAAGTAAGTGTCTGACGGTCTTGGACATATTTAGCAAAAAGTTGCGCCCTATCGAATGGAACATTTCACTAGAACATCACGAAACGATCCGACCACTCCTTCGACCTGTTTTGGGGTTTTGCAGTTTTCCATGGGGTATTTTGTATGGGGAAAACCGACCCATGCCCGTATCTCCGTACCTAAGCGTCTGACGGTCTTGGACCCCTTGAGGTAAAAGTTGCATTCCGTCGAGCTGAACATTTCACTAGAACATCGCGAAACGGTCCGACGACTCCTTCTGGGAGTTTTTGGGGTCCGAAGGTTTTCTGGGACTTAGTCTCTGGAGCAACATTTCTGAAGCTCGGCACGGGCAACCACGCACGTGTCTTATATCTCCGTAAGTAAGTGTCTGACGGTCTTGGACACCTTTAGCAAAAAGTTGCGCCCTATCGAATGGAATATTTCACTAGAACATCACGAAACGATCCGACCACTCCTTCGACCTGTTTTGGGGTTTTGCAGTTTTCCATGGGGTATTTTGTATGGGGAAAACCGACCCATGCCCGTATCTCCGTACCTAAGCGTCTGACGGTCTTGGACCCCCTTAGGTAAAAGTTGCATTTCGTCGAGCTGATCATTTCACTAGAACATCGCGAAACGATCCGACGACTCCTTCTCGGAGTTTTTGGGGTCCGAAGGTTTTCTGGGACTTAGTCTCTGGAGCAACATTTCTGAAGCTCGGCACGAGCAACCACGCACGTGTCTTATATCTCCGTAAGTAAGTGTCTGACGGTCTTGGACACCTTTAGCAAAAAGTTGCGCCCTATCGAATGGAACATTTCACTAGAACATCACGAAACGATCCGACCACTCCTTCGACCTGTTTTTGGGTTTTGCAGTTTTCCATGGGGTATTTTGTATGGGGAAAACCGACCCATGCCCGTATCTCCGTACCTAAGCGTCTGACGGTCTTAGACCCCTTAAGGTAAAAGTTGCATTCCGTCGAGCTGAACATTTCACTAGAACATCGCGAAACGGTCCGACGACTCCTTCTGGGAGTTTTTGGGGTCGGAAGGTTTTCTGGGACTTAGTCTCTGGAGCAACATTTCTGAAGCTCGGCACGAGCAACCACGCACGTGTCTTATATCTCCGTAAGTAAGTGTCTGACGGTCTTGGACACCTTTAGCAAAAAGTTGCGCCCTATCGAATGGAACATTTCACTAGAACACCTCGAAACGATCCGACCACTCCTTCGACCTGTTTTTGGGTTTTGCAGTTTTCCATGGGGTATTTTGTATGGGGAAAACCGACCCATGCCCGTATCTCCGTACCTAAGCGTCTGACGGTCTTAGACCCCTTGAGATAAAAGTTGCATTCCGTCGAGCTGAACATTTCACTAGAACATCGCGAAACGGTCCGACGACTCCTTCTGGGAGTTTTTGGGGTCCGAAGGTTTTCTGGGACTTAGTCTCTGGAGCAACATTTCTGAAGCTCGGCACGGGCAACCACGCACGTGTCTTATATCTCCGTAAGTAAGTGTCTGATGGTCTTGGACACCTTTAGCAAAAAGTTGCGCCCTATCAGATGGAACATTTCACTAGAACATCACGAAACGATCCGACCACTCCTTCGACCTGTTTTGGGGTTTTGCAGTTTTCCATGGGGTATTTTGTATGGGGAAAACCGACCCATGCCCGTATCTCCGTACCTAAGCGTCTGACGGTCTTGGACCCCTTGAGGTAAAAGTTGCATTCCGTCGAGCTGAACATTTCACTAGAACATCGCGAAACGGTCCGACGACTCCTTCTGGGAGTTTTTGGGGTCCGAAGGTTTTCTGGGACTTAGTCTCTGGAGCAACATTTCTGAAGCTCGGCACGGGCAACCACGCACGTGTCTTATATCTCCGTAAGTAAGTGTCTGACGGTCTTGGACACCTTTAGCAAAAAGTTGCGCCCTATCGAATGGAACATTTCACTACCACACCACGAAACGATCCGACCACTCCTTCGACCTGTTTTTGGGTTTTGCAGTTTTCCATGGGGTATTTTGTATGGGGAAAACCGACCCATGCCCGTATCTCCGTACCTAAGCGTCTGACGGTCTTAGACCCCTTGAGGTAAAAGTTGCATTCCGTCGAGCTGAACATTTCACTAGAACATCGCGAAACGATCCGACGACTCCTTCTCGGAGTTTTTGGGGTCCGAAGGTTTTCTGGGACTTAGTCTCTGGAGCAACATTTCTGAAGCTCGGCACGAGCAACCACGCACGTGTCTTATATCTCCGTAAGTAAGTGTCTGACGGTCTTGGACACCTTTAGCAAAAAGTTGCGCCCTATCGAATGGAACATTTCACTAGAACATCACGAAACGATCCGACCACTCCTTCGACCTGTTTTTGGGTTTTGCAGTTTTCCATGGGGTATTTTGTATGGGGAAAACCGACCCATGCCCGTATCTCCGTACCTAAGCGTCTGACGGTCTTAGACCCCTTGAGGTAAAAGTTGCATTCCGTCGAGCTGAACATTTCACTAGAACATCGCGAAACGATCCGACGACTCCTTCTCGGAGTTTTTGGGGTCCGAAGGTTTTCTCGGACTTAGTCTCTGGAGCAACATTTCTGAAGCTCGGCACGAGCAACCACGCACGTGTCTTATATCTCCGTAAGTAAGTGTCTGACGGTCTTGGACACCTTTAGCAAAAAGTTGCGCCCTATCGAATGGAACATTTCACTAGAACATCACGAAACGATCCGACCACTCCTTCGACCTGTTTTTGGGTTTTGCAGTTTTCCATGGGGTATTTTGTATGGGGAAAACCGACCCATGCCCGTATCTCCGTACCTAAGCGTCTGACGGTATTGGACCCCCTTAGGTAAAAGTTGCATTTCGTCGAGCTGATCATTTCACTAGAACATCGCGAAACGATCCGACGACTCCTTCTCGGAGTTTTTGGGGTCCGAAGGTTTTCTGGGACTTAGTCTCTGGAGCAACATTTCTGAAGCTCGGCACGAGCAACCACGCACGTGTCTTATATCTCCGTAAGTAAGTGTCTGACGGTCTTGGACACCTTTAGCAAAAAGTTGCGCCCTATCGAATGGAACATTTCACTAGAACATCACGAAACGATCCGACCACTCCTTCGACCTGTTTTTGGGTTTTGCAGTTTTCCATGGGGTATTTTGTATGGGGAAAACCGACCCATGCCCGTATCTCCGTACCTAAGCGTCTGACGGTCTTGGACCCCTTGAGGTAAAAGTTGCATTCCGTCGAGCTGAACATTTCACTAGAACATCGCGAAACGGTCCGACGACTCCTTCTGGGAGTTTTTGGGGTCCGAAGGTTTTCTGGGACTTAGTCTCTGGAGCAACATTTCTGAAGCTCGGCACGGGCAACCACGCACGTGTCTTATATCTCCGTAAGTAAGTGTCTGATGGTCTTGGACACCTTTAGCAAAAAGTTGCGCCCTATCAGATGGAACATTTCACTAGAACATCACGAAACGATCCGACCACTCCTTCGACCTGTTTTTGGGTTTTGCAGTTTTCCATGGGGTATTTTGTATGGGGAAAACCGACCCATGCCCGTATCTCCGTACCTAAGCGTCTGACGGTCTTAGACCCCTTGAGGTAAAAGTTGCATTCCGTCGAGCTGAACATTTCACTAGAACATCGCGAAACGATCCGACGACTCCTTCTGGGAGTTTTTGGGGTCCGAAGGTTTTCTGGGACTTAGTCTCTGGAGCAACATTTCTGAAGCTCGGCACGGGCAACCACGCACGTGTCTTATATCTCCGTAAGTAAGTGTCTGACGGTCTTGGACACCTTTAGCAAAAAGTTGCGCCCTATCGAATGGAACATTTCACTAGAACATCACGAAACGATCCGACCACTCCTTCGACCTGTTTTGGGGTTTTGCAGTTTTCCATGGGGTATTTTGTATGGGGAAAACCGACCCATGCCCGTATCTCCGTACCTAAGCGTCTGACGGTCTTAGACCCCTTGAGGTAAAAGTTGCATTCCGTCGAGCTGAACATTTCACTAGAACATCGCGAAACGATCCGACGACTCCTTCTCGGAGTTTTTGGGGTCCGAAGGTTTTCTCGGACTTAGTCTCTGGAGCAACATTTCTGAAGCTCGGCACGAGCAACCACGCACGTGTCTTATATCTCCGTAAGTAAGTGTCTGATGGTCTTGGACACCTTTAGCAAAAAGTTGCGCCCTATCGAATGGAACATTTCACTAGAACACCTCGAAACGATCCGACCACTCCTTCGACCTGTTTTTGGGTTTTGCAGTTTTCCATGGGGTATTTTGTATGGGGAAAACCGACCCATGCCCGTATCTCCGTACCTAAGCGTCTGACGGTCTTAGACCCCTTGAGGTAAAAGTTGCATTCCGTCGAGCTGAACATTTCACTAGAACATCGCGAAACGATCCGAGGCCTCCTTCTGGGAGTTTTTGGGGTCGGAAGGTTTTCTGGGACTTAGTCTCTGGAGCAACATTTCTGAAGCTCGGCACGGGCAACCACGCACGTGTCTTATATCTCCGTAAGTAAGTGTCTGACGGTCTTGGACACCTTTAGCAAAAAGTTACGCCCTATCAGATGGAACATTTCACTAGAACATCACGAAACGATCCGACCACTCCTTCGACCTGTTTTGGGGTTTTGCAGTTTTCCATGGGGTATTTTGTATGGGGAAAACCGACCCATGCCCGTATCTCCGTACCTAAGCGTCTGACGGTCTTGGACCCCTTGAGGTAAAAGTTGCATTCCGTCGAGCTGAACATTTCACTAGAACATCGCGAAACGGTCCGACGACTCCTTCTGGGAGTTTTTGGGGTCGGAAGGTTTTCTGGGACTTAGTCTCTGGAGCAACATTTCTGAAGCTCGGCACGGGCAACCACGCACGTGTCTTATATCTCCGTAAGTAAGTGTCTGACGGTCTTGGACACCTTTAGCAAAAAGTTGCGCCCTATCGAATGGAACATTTCACTAGAACATCACGAAACGATCCGACCACTCCTTCGACCTGTTTTGGGGTTTTGCAGTTTTCCATGGGGTATTTTGTATGGGGAAAACCGACCCATGCCCGTATCTCCGTACCTAAGCGTCTGACGGTCTTGGACCCCTTTAGGTAAAAGTTGCATTCCGTCGAGCTGAACATTTCACTAGAACATCGCGAAACGATCCGACGACTCCTTCTGGGAGTTTTTGGGGTCCGAAGGTTTTCTGGGACTTAGTCTCTGGAGCAACATTTCTGAAGCTCGGCACGGGCAACCACGCACGTGTCTTATATCTCCGTAAGTAAGTGTCTGACGGTCTTGGACACCTTTAGCAAAAAGTTGCGCCCTATCGAATGGAACATTTCACTAGAACATCACGAAACGATCCGACCACTCCTTCGACCTGTTTTGGGGTTTTGCAGTTTTCCATGGGGTATTTTGTATGGGGAAAACCGACCCATGCCCGTATCTCCGTACCTAAGCGTCTGACGGTCTTAGACCCCTTGAGGTAAAAGTTGCATTCCGTCGAGCTGAACATTTCACTAGAACATCGCGAAACGATCCGAGGCCTCCTTCTGGGAGTTTTTGGGGTCGGAAGGTTTTCTGGGACTTAGTCTCTGGAGCAACATTTCTGAAGCTCGGCACGAGCAACCACGCACGTGTCTTATATCTCCGTAAGTAAGTGTCTGACGGTCTTGGACACCTTTAGCAAAAAGTTGCGCCCTATCGAATGGAACATTTCACTAGAACATCACGAAACGATCCGACCACTCCTTCGACCTGTTTTGGGGTTTTGCAGTTTTCCATGGGGTATTTTGTATGGGGAAAACCGACCCATGCCCGTATCTCCGTACCTAAGCGTCTGACGGTCTTGGACCCCCTTAGGTAAAAGTTGCATTTCGTCGAGCTGATCATTTCACTAGAACATCGCGAAACGATCCAACGACTCCTTCTCGGAGTTTTTGGGGTCCGAAGGTTTTCTGGGACTTAGTCTCTGGAGCAACATTTCTGAAGCTCGGCACGAGCAACCACGCACGTGTCTTATATCTCCGTAAGTAAGTGTCTGACGGTCTTGGACACCTTTAGCAAAAAGTTGCGCCCTATCGAATGGAACATTTCACTAGAACATCACGAAACGATCCGACCACTCCTTCGACCTGTTTTTGGGTTTTGCAGTTTTCCATGGGGTATTTTGTATGGGGAAAACCGACCCATGCCCGTATCTCCGTACCTAAGCGTCTGACGGTCTTAGACCCCTTAAGGTAAAAGTTGCATTCCGTCGAGCTGAACATTTCACTAGAACATCGCGAAACGGTCCGACGACTCCTTCTGGGAGTTTTTGGGGTCGGAAGGTTTTCTGGGACTTAGTCTCTGGAGCAACATTTCTGAAGCTCGGCACGAGCAACCACGCACGTGTCTTATATCTCCGTAAGTAAGTGTCTGACGGTCTTGGACACCTTTAGCAAAAAGTTGCGCCCTATCGAATGGAACATTTCACTAGAACACCTCGAAACGATCCGACCACTCCTTCGACCTGTTTTTGGGTTTTGCAGTTTTCCATGGGGTATTTTGTATGGGGAAAACCGACCCATGCCCGTATCTCCGTACCTAAGCGTCTGACGGTCTTAGACCCCTTGAGATAAAAGTTGCATTCCGTCGAGCTGAACATTTCACTAGAACATCGCGAAACGGTCCGACGACTCCTTCTGGGAGTTTTTGGGGTCCGAAGGTTTTCTGGGACTTAGTCTCTGGAGCAACATTTCTGAAGCTCGGCACGGGCAACCACGCACGTGTCTTATATCTCCGTAAGTAAGTGTCTGATGGTCTTGGACACCTTTAGCAAAAAGTTGCGCCCTATCAGATGGAACATTTCACTAGAACATCACGAAACGATCCGACCACTCCTTCGACCTGTTTTGGGGTTTTGCAGTTTTCCATGGGGTATTTTGTATGGGGAAAACCGACCCATGCCCGTATCTCCGTACCTAAGCGTCTGACGGTCTTGGACCACTTGAGGTAAAAGTTGCATTCCGTCGAGCTGAACATTTCACTAGAACATCGCGAAACGGTCCGACGACTCCTTCTGGGAGTTTTTGGGGTCCGAAGGTTTTCTGGGACTTAGTCTCTGGAGCAACATTTCTGAAGCTCGGCACGAGCAACCACGCACGTGTCTTATATCTCCGTAAGTAAGGGTCTGACGGTCTTGGACACCTTTAGCAAAAAGTTGCGCCCTATCGGATGGAACATTTCACTAGAACATCACGAAACGATCCGACCACTCCTTCGACCTGTTTTGGGGTTTTGCAGTTTTCCATGGGGTATTTTGTATGGGGAAAACCGACCCATGCCCGTATCTCCGTACCTAAGCGTCTGCCGGTCTTGGACCCCATGAGGTAAAAGTTGCATTCCGTCGAGCTGAACATTTCACTAGAACATCGCGAAACGATCCGACGACTCCTTCTCGGAGTTTTTGGGGTCCGAAGGTTTTCTCGGACTTAGTCTCTGGAGCAACATTTCTGAAGCTCGGCACGAGCAACCACGCACGTGTCTTATATCTCCGTAAGTAAGTGTCTGATGGTCTTGGACACCTTTAGCAAAAAGTTGCGCCCTATCGAATGGAACATTTCACTAGAACACCTCGAAACGATCCGACCACTCCTTCGACCTGTTTTTGGGTTTTGCAGTTTTCCATGGGGTATTTTGTATGGGGAAAACCGACCCATGCCCGTATCTCCGTACCTAAGCGTCTGACGGTCTTGGACTCCTTAAGGTAAAAGTTGCATTCCGTCGAGCTGAACATTTCACTAGAACATCGCGAAACGGTCCGACGACTCCTTCTGGGAGTTTTTGGGGTCGGAAGGTTTTCTGGGACTTAGTCTCTGGAGCAACATTTCTGAAGCTCGGCACGAGCAACCACGCACGTGTCTTATATCTCCGTAAGTAAGTGTCTGACGGTCTTGGACACCTCTAGCAAAAAGTTGCGCCCTATCGAATGGAACATTTCACTAGAACACCTCGAAACGATCCGACCACTCCTTCGACCTGTTTTTGGGTTTTGCAGTTTTCCATGGGGTATTTTGTATGGGGAAAACCGACCCATGCCCGTATCTCCGTACCTAAGCGTCTGACGGTCTTAGACCCCTTGAGGTAAAAGTTGCATTCCGTCGAGCTGAACATTTCACTAGAACATCGCGAAACGATCCGAGGCCTCCTTCTGGGAGTTTTTGGGGTCGGAAGGTTTTCTGGGACTTAGTCTCTGGAGCAACATTTCTGAAGCTCGGCACGGGCAACCACGCACGTGTCTTATATCTCCGTAAGTAAGTGTCTGACGGTCTTGGACACCTTTAGCAAAAAGTTACGCCCTATCAGATGGAACATTTCACTAGAACATCACGAAACGATCCGACCACTCCTTCGACCTGTTTTGGGGTTTTGCAGTTTTCCATGGGGTATTTTGTATGGGGAAAACCGACCCATGCCCGTATCTCCGTACCTAAGCGTCTGACGGTCTTGGACCCCTTGAGGTAAAAGTTGCATTCCGTCGAGCTGAACATTTCACTAGAACATCGCGAAACGGTCCGACGACTCCTTCTGGGAGTTTTTGGGGTCGGAAGGTTTTCTGGGACTTAGTCTCTGGAGCAACATTTCTGAAGCTCGGCACGGGCAACCACGCACGTGTCTTATATCTCCGTAAGTAAGTGTCTGACGGTCTTGGACACCTTTAGCAAAAAGTTGCGCCCTATCGAATGGAACATTTCACTAGAACATCACGAAACGATCCGACCACTCCTTCGACCTGTTTTGGGGTTTTGCAGTTTTCCATGGGGTATTTTGTATGGGGAAAACCGACCCATGCCCGTATCTCCGTACCTAAGCGTCTGACGGTCTTAGACCCCTTGAGGTAAAAGTTGCATTCCGTCGAGCTGAACATTTCACTAGAACATCGCGAAACGATCCGAGGCCTCCTTCTGGGAGTTTTTGGGGTCGGAAGGTTTTCTGGGACTTAGTCTCTGGAGCAACATTTCTGAAGCTCGGCACGAGCAACCACGCACGTGTCTTATATCTCCGTAAGTAAGTGTCTGACGGTCTTGGACACCTTTAGCAAAAAGTTGCGCCCTATCGAATGGAACATTTCACTAGAACATCACGAAACGATCCGACCACTCCTTCGACCTGTTTTTGGGTTTTGCAGTTTTCCATGGGGTATTTTGTATGGGGAAAACCGACCCATGCCCGTATCTCCGTACCTAAGCGTCTGACGGTCTTGGACCTCTTTAGGTAAAAGTTGCATTCCGTCGAGCTGAACATTTCACTAGAACATCGCGAAACGGTCCAACGACTCCTTCTGGGAGTTTTTGGGGTCCGAAGGTTTTCTGGGACTTAGTCTCTGGAGCAACATTTCTGAAGCTCGGCACGGGCAACCACGCACGTGTCTTATATCTCCGTAAGTAAGTGTCTGACGGTCTTGGACACCTTTAGCAAAAAGTTGCGCCCTATCGAATGGAACATTTCACTAGAACATCACGAAACGATCCGACCACTCCTTCGACCTGTTTTGGGGTTTTGCAGTTTTCCATGGGGTATTTTGTATGGGGAAAACCGACCCATGCCCGTATCTCCGTACCTAAGCGTCTGACGGTCTTGGACCCCTTTAGGTAAAAGTTGCATTCCGTCGAGCTGAACATTTCACTAGAACATCGCGAAACGATCCGACGACTCCTTCTGGGAGTTTTTGGGGTCGGAAGGTTTTCTGGGACTTAGTCTCTGGAGCAACATTTCTGAAGCTCGGCACGAGCAACCACGCACGTGTCTTATATCTCCGTAAGTAAGTGTCTGACGGTCTTGGACGCCTTTAGCAAAAAGTTGCGCCCTATCGAATGGAACATTTCACTACAACACCACGAAACGATCCGACCACTCCTTCGACCTGTTTTTGGGTTTTGCAGTTTTCCATGGGGTATTTTGTATGGGGAAAACCAACTCATGCCCGTATCTCCGTACCTAAGCGTCTGACGGTCTTGGACCCCTTGAGGTAAAAGTTGCATTCCGTCGAGCTGAACATTTCACTAGAACATCGCGAAACGGTCCGACGACTCCTTCTGGGAGTTTTTGGGGTCGGAAGGTTTTCTGGGACTTAGTCTCTGGAGCAACATTTCTGAAGCTCGGCACGAGCAACCACGCACGTGTCTTATATCTCCGTAAGTAAGTGTCTGACGGTCTTGGACATATTTAGCAAAAAGTTGCGCCCTATCGAATGGAACATTTCACTAGAACATCACGAAACGATCCGACCACTCCTTCGACCTGTTTTGGGGTTTTGCAGTTTTCCATGGGGTATTTTGTATGGGGAAAACCGACCCATGCCCGTATCTCCGTACCTAAGCGTCTGACGGTCTTGGACCCCTTGAGGTAAAAGTTGCATTCCGTCGAGCTGAACATTTCACTAGAACATCGCGAAACGGTCCGACGACTCCTTCTGGGAGTTTTTGGGGTCCGAAGGTTTTCTGGGACTTAGTCTCTGGAGCAACATTTCTGAAGCTCGGCACGGGCAACCACGCACGTGTCTTATATCTCCGTAAGTAAGTGTCTGACGGTCTTGGACACCTTTAGCAAAAAGTTGCGCCCTATCGAATGGAATATTTCACTAGAACATCACGAAACGATCCGACCACTCCTTCGACCTGTTTTGGGGTTTTGCAGTTTTCCATGGGGTATTTTGTATGGGGAAAACCGACCCATGCCCGTATCTCCGTACCTAAGCGTCTGACGGTCTTGGACCCCCTTAGGTAAAAGTTGCATTTCGTCGAGCTGATCATTTCACTAGAACATCGCGAAACGATCCGACGACTCCTTCTCGGAGTTTTTGGGGTCCGAAGGTTTTCTGGGACTTAGTCTCTGGAGCAACATTTCTGAAGCTCGGCACGAGCAACCACGCACGTGTCTTATATCTCCGTAAGTAAGTGTCTGACGGTCTTGGACACCTTTAGCAAAAAGTTGCGCCCTATCGAATGGAACATTTCACTAGAACATCACGAAACGATCCGACCACTCCTTCGACCTGTTTTTGGGTTTTGCAGTTTTCCATGGGGTATTTTGTATGGGGAAAACCGACCCATGCCCGTATCTCCGTACCTAAGCGTCTGACGGTCTTGGACCCCTTAAGGTAAAAGTTGCATTCCGTCGAGCTGAACATTTCACTAGAACATCGCGAAACGGTCCGACGACTCCTTCTGGGAGTTTTTGGGGTCGGAAGGTTTTCTGGGACTTAGTCTCTGGAGCAACATTTCTGAAGCTCGGCACGAGCAACCACGCACGTGTCTTATATCTCCGTAAGTAAGTGTCTGACGGTCTTGGACACCTTTAGCAAAAAGTTGCGCCCTATCGAATGGAACATTTCACTAGAACACCTCGAAACGATCCGACCACTCCTTCGACCTGTTTTTGGGTTTTGCAGTTTTCCATGGGGTATTTTGTATGGGGAAAACCGACCCATGCCCGTATCTCCGTACCTAAGCGTCTGACGGTCTTAGACCCCTTGAGATAAAAGTTGCATTCCGTCGAGCTGAACATTTCACTAGAACATCGCGAAACGGTCCGACGACTCCTTCTGGGAGTTTTTGGGGTCCGAAGGTTTTCTGGGACTTAGTCTCTGGAGCAACATTTCTGAAGCTCGGCACGGGCAACCACGCACGTGTCTTATATCTCCGTAAGTAAGTGTCTGATGGTCTTGGACACCTTTAGCAAAAAGTTGCGCCCTATCAGATGGAACATTTCACTAGAACATCACGAAACGATCCGACCACTCCTTCGACCTGTTTTGGGGTTTTGCAGTTTTCCATGGGGTATTTTGTATGGGGAAAACCGACCCATGCCCGTATCTCCGTACCTAAGCGTCTGACGGTCTTGGACCCCTTGAGGTAAAAGTTGCATTCCGTCGAGCTGAACATTTCACTAGAACATCGCGAAACGGTCCGACGACTCCTTCTGGGAGTTTTTGGGGTCCGAAGGTTTTCTGGGACTTAGTCTCTGGAGCAACATTTCTGAAGCTCGGCACGGGCAACCACGCACGTGTCTTATATCTCCGTAAGTAAGTGTCTGACGGTCTTGGACACCTTTAGCAAAAAGTTGCGCCCTATCGAATGGAACATTTCACTACCACACCACGAAACGATCCGACCACTCCTTCGACCTGTTTTTGGGTTTTGCAGTTTTCCATGGGGTATTTTGTATGGGGAAAACCGACCCATGCCCGTATCTCCGTACCTAAGCGTCTGACGGTCTTAGACCCCTTGAGGTAAAAGTTGCATTCCGTCGAGCTGAACATTTCACTAGAACATCGCGAAACGATCCGACGACTCCTTCTCGGAGTTTTTGGGGTCCGAAGGTTTTCTGGGACTTAGTCTCTGGAGCAACATTTCTGAAGCTCGGCACGAGCAACCACGCACGTGTCTTATATCTCCGTAAGTAAGTGTCTGACGGTCTTGGACACCTTTAGCAAAAAGTTGCGCCCTATCGAATGGAACATTTCACTAGAACATCACGAAACGATCCGACCACTCCTTCGACCTGTTTTTGGGTTTTGCAGTTTTCCATGGGGTATTTTGTATGGGGAAAACCGACCCATGCCCGTATCTCCGTACCTAAGCGTCTGACGGTCTTAGACCCCTTGAGGTAAAAGTTGCATTCCGTCGAGCTGAACATTTCACTAGAACATCGCGAAACGATCCGACGACTCCTTCTCGGAGTTTTTGGGGTCCGAAGGTTTTCTCGGACTTAGTCTCTGGAGCAACATTTCTGAAGCTCGGCACGAGCAACCACGCACGTGTCTTATATCTCCGTAAGTAAGTGTCTGACGGTCTTGGACACCTTTAGCAAAAAGTTGCGCCCTATCGAATGGAACATTTCACTAGAACATCACGAAACGATCCGACCACTCCTTCGACCTGTTTTTGGGTTTTGCAGTTTTCCATGGGGTATTTTGTATGGGGAAAACCGACCCATGCCCGTATCTCCGTACCTAAGCGTCTGACGGTCTTGGACCCCCTTAGGTAAAAGTTGCATTTCGTCGAGCTGATCATTTCACTAGAACATCGCGAAACGATCCGACGACTCCTTCTCGGAGTTTTTGGGGTCCGAAGGTTTTCTGGGACTTAGTCTCTGGAGCAACATTTCTGAAGCTCGGCACGAGCAACCACGCACGTGTCTTATATCTCCGTAAGTAAGTGTCTGACGGTCTTGGACACCTTTAGCAAAAAGTTGCGCCCTATCGAATGGAACATTTCACTAGAACATCACGAAACGATCCGACCACTCCTTCGACCTGTTTTTGGGTTTTGCAGTTTTCCATGGGGTATTTTGTATGGGGAAAACCGACCCATGCCCGTATCTCCGTACCTAAGCGTCTGACGGTCTTGGACCCCTTGAGGTAAAAGTTGCATTCCGTCGAGCTGAACATTTCACTAGAACATCGCGAAACGTTCCGACGACTCCTTCTGGGAGTTTTTGGGGTCCGAAGGTTTTCTGGGACTTAGTCTCTGGAGCAACATTTCTGAAGCTCGGCACGGGCAACCACGCACGTGTCTTATATCTCCGTAAGTAAGTGTCTGATGGTCTTGGACACCTTTAGCAAAAAGTTGCGCCCTATCAGATGGAACATTTCACTAGAACATCACGAAACGATCCGACCACTCCTTCGACCTGTTTTTGGGTTTTGCAGTTTTCCATGGGGTATTTTGTATGGGGAAAACCGACCCATGCCCGTATCTCCGTACCTAAGCGTCTGACGGTCTTAGACCCCTTGAGGTAAAAGTTGCATTCCGTCGAGCTGAACATTTCACTAGAACATCGCGAAACGATCCGACGACTCCTTCTCGGAGTTTTTGGGGTCCGAAGGTTTTCTGGGACTTAGTCTCTGGAGCAACATTTCTGAAGCTCGGCACGAGCAACCACGCACGTGTCTTATATCTCCGTAAGTAAGTGTCTGACGGTCTTGGACACCTTTAGCAAAAAGTTGCGCCCTATCGAATGGAACATTTCACTAGAACATCACGAAACGATCCGACCACTCCTTCGACCTGTTTTTGGGTTTTGCAGTTTTCCATGGGGTATTTTGTATGGGGAAAACCGACCCATGCCCGTATCTCCGTACCTAAGCGTCTGACGGTCTTAGACCCCTTGAGGTAAAAGTTGCATTCCGTCGAGCTGAACATTTCACTAGAACATCGCGAAACGATCCGACGACTCCTTCTCGGAGTTTTTGGGGTCCGAAGGTTTTCTGGGACTTAGTCTCTGGAGCAACATTTCTGAAGCTCGGCACGAGCAACCACGCACGTGTCTTATATCTCCGTAAGTAAGTGTCTGACGGTCTTGGACACCTTTAGCAAAAAGTTGCGCCCTATCGAATGGAACATTTCACTAGAACATCACGAAACGATCCGACCACTCCTTCGACCTGTTTTTGGGTTTTGCAGTTTTCCATGGGGTATTTTGTATGGGGAAAACCGACCCATGCCCGTATCTCCGTACCTAAGCGTCTGACGGTCTTGGACCCCCTTAGGTAAAAGTTGCATTCCGTCGAGCTGAACATTTCACTAGAACATCGCGAAACGATCCGACGACTCCTTCTCGGAGTTTTTGGGGTCCGAAGGTTTTCTGGGACTTAGTCTCTGGAGCAACATTTCTGAAGCTCGGCACGAGCAACCACGCACGTGTCTTATATCTCCGTAAGTAAGTGTCTGACGGTCTTGGACACCTTTAGCAAAAAGTTGCGCCCTATCGAATGGAACATTTCACTAGAACATCACGAAACGATCCGACCACTCCTTCGACCTGTTTTTGGGTTTTGCAGTTTTCCATGGGGTATTTTGTATGGGGAAAACCGACCCATGCCCGTATCTCCGTACCTAAGCGTCTGACGGTCTTAGACCCCTTAAGGTAAAAGTTGCATTCCGTCGAGCTGAACATTTCACTAGAACATCGCGAAACGGTCCGACGACTCCTTCTGGGAGTTTTTGGGGTCGGAAGGTTTTCTGGGACTTAGTCTCTGGAGCAACATTTCTGAAGCTCGGCACGAGCAACCACGCACGTGTCTTATATCTCCGTAAGTAAGTGTCTGACGGTCTTGGACACCTTTAGCAAAAAGTTGCGCCCTATCGAATGGAACATTTCACTAGAACATCACGAAACGATCCGACCACTCCTTCGACCTGTTTTTGGGTTTTGCAGTTTTCCATGGGGTATTTTGTATGGGGAAAACCGACCCATGCCCGTATCTCCGTACCTAAGCGTCTGACGGTCTTGGACCCCCTTAGGTAAAAGTTGCATTCCGTCGAGCTGAACATTTCACTAGAACATCGCGAAACGATCCGACGACTCCTTCTCGGAGTTTTTGGGGTCCGAAGGTTTTCTGGGACTTAGTCTCTGGAGCAACATTTCTGAAGCTCGGCACGAGCAACCACGCACGTGTCTTATATCTCCGTAAGTAAGTGTCTGACGGTCTTGGACACCTTTAGCAAAAAGTTGCGCCCTATCGAATGGAACATTTCACTAGAACATCACGAAACGATCCGACCACTCCTTCGACCTGTTTTGGGGTTTTGCAGTTTTCCATGGGGTATTTTGTATGGGGAAAACCGACCCATGCCCGTATCTCCGTACCTAAGCGTCTGACGGTCTTAGACCCCTTGAGGTAAAAGTTGCATTCCGTCGAGCTGAACATTTCACTAGAACATCGCGAAACGATCCGACGACTCCTTCTCGGAGTTTTTGGGGTCCGAAGGTTTTCTGGGACTTAGTCTCTGGAGCAACATTTCTGAAGCTCGGCACGAGCAACCACGCACGTGTCTTATATCTCCGTAAGTAAGTGTCTGACGGTCTTGGACACCTTTAGCAAAAAGTTGCGCCCTATCGAATGGAACATTTCACTAGAACATCACGAAACGATCCGACCACTCCTTCGACCTGTTTTGGGGTTTTGCAGTTTTCCATGGGGTATTTTGTATGGGGAAAACCGACCCATGCCCGTATCTCCGTACCTAAGCGTCTGACGGTCTTAGACCCCTTGAGGTAAAAGTTGCATTCCGTCGAGCTGAACATTTCACTAGAACATCGCGAAACGATCCGACGACTCCTTCTCGGAGTTTTTGGGGTCCGAAGGTTTTCTGGGACTTAGTCTCTGGAGCAACATTTCTGAAGCTCGGCACGAGCAACCACGCACGTGTCTTATATCTCCGTAAGTAAGTGTCTGACGGTCTTGGACACCTTTAGCAAAAAGTTGCGCCCTATCGAATGGAACATTTCACTAGAACATCACGAAACGATCCGACCACTCCTTCGACCTGTTTTTGGGTTTTGCAGTTTTCCATGGGGTATTTTGTATGGGGAAAACCGACCCATGCCCGTATCTCCGTACCTAAGCGTCTGACGGTCTTGGACCCCCTTAGGTAAAAGTTGCATTCCGTCGAGCTGAACATTTCACTAGAACATCGCGAAACGATCCGACGACTCCTTCTCGGAGTTTTTGGGGTCCGAAGGTTTTCTGGGACTTAGTCTCTGGAGCAACATTTCTGAAGCTCGGCACGAGCAACCACGCACGTGTCTTATATCTCCGTAAGTAAGTGTCTGACGGTCTTGGACACCTTTAGCAAAAAGTTGCGCCCTATCGAATGGAACATTTCACTAGAACATCACGAAACGATCCGACCACTCCTTCGACCTGTTTTTGGGTTTTGCAGTTTTCCATGGGGTATTTTGTATGGGGAAAACCGACCCATGCCCGTATCTCCGTACCTAAGCGTCTGACGGTCTTGGACCCCTTAAGGTAAAAGTTGCATTCCGTCGAGCTGAACATTTCACTAGAACATCGCGAAACGGTCCGACGACTCCTTCTGGGAGTTTTTGGGGTCGGAAGGTTTTCTGGGACTTAGTCTCTGGAGCAACATTTCTGAAGCTCGGCACGAGCAACCACGCACGTGTCTTATATCTCCGTAAGTAAGTGTCTGACGGTCTTGGACACCTTTAGCAAAAAGTTGCGCCCTATCGAATGGAACATTTCACTAGAACACCTCGAAACGATCCGACCACTCCTTCGACCTGTTTTTGGGTTTTGCAGTTTTCCATGGGGTATTTTGTATGGGGAAAACCGACCCATGCCCGTATCTCCGTACCTAAGCGTCTGCCGGTCTTGGACCCCATGAGGTAAAAGTTGCATTCCGTCGAGCTGAACATTTCACTAGAACATCGCGAAACGATCCGACGACTCCTTCTCGGAGTTTTTGGGGTCCGAAGGTTTTCTCGGACTTAGTCTCTGGAGCAACATTTCTGAAGCTCGGCACGAGCAACCACGCACGTGTCTTATATCTCCGTAAGTAAGTGTCTGACGGTCTTGGACACCTTTAGCAAAAAGTTGCGCCCTATCGAATGGAACATTTCACTAGAACATCACGAAACGATCCGACCACTCCTTCGACCTGTTTTTGGGTTTTGCAGTTTTCCATGGGGTATTTTGTATGGGGAAAACCGACCCATGCCCGTATCTCCGTACCTAAGCGTCTGACGGTCTTAGACCCCTTAAGGTAAAAGTTGCATTCCGTCGAGCTGAACATTTCACTAGAACATCGCGAAACGGTCCGACGACTCCTTCTGGGAGTTTTTGGGGTCGGAAGGTTTTCTGGGACTTAGTCTCTGGAGCAACATTTCTGAAGCTCGGCACGAGCAACCACGCACGTGTCTTATATCTCCGTAAGTAAGTGTCTGACGGTCTTGGACACCTTTAGCAAAAAGTTGCGCCCTATCGAATGGAACATTTCACTAGAACATCACGAAACGATCCGACCACTCCTTCGACCTGTTTTTGGGTTTTGCAGTTTTCCATGGGGTATTTTGTATGGGGAAAACCGACCCATGCCCGTATCTCCGTACCTAAGCGTCTGACGGTCTTGGACCCCCTTAGGTAAAAGTTGCATTTCGTCGAGCTGATCATTTCACTAGAACATCGCGAAACGATCCAACGACTCCTTCTCGGAGTTTTTGGGGTCCGAAGGTTTTCTGGGACTTAGTCTCTGGAGCAACATTTCTGAAGCTCGGCACGAGCAACCACGCACGTGTCTTATATCTCCGTAAGTAAGTGTCTGACGGTCTTGGACACCTTTAGCAAAAAGTTGCGCCCTATCGAATGGAACATTTCACTAGAACATCACGAAACGATCCGACCACTCCTTCGACCTGTTTTTGGGTTTTGCAGTTTTCCATGGGGTATTTTGTATGGGGAAAACCGACCCATGCCCGTATCTCCGTACCTAAGCGTCTGACGGTCTTAGACCCCTTGAGATAAAAGTTGCATTCCGTCGAGCTGAACATTTCACTAGAACATCGCGAAACGGTCCGACGACTCCTTCTGGGAGTTTTTGGGGTCCGAAGGTTTTCTGGGACTTAGTCTCTGGAGCAACATTTCTGAAGCTCGGCACGGGCAACCACGCACGTGTCTTATATCTCCGTAAGTAAGTGTCTGATGGTCTTGGACACCTTTAGCAAAAAGTTGCGCCCTATCAGATGGAACATTTCACTAGAACATCACGAAACGATCCGACCACTCCTTCGACCTGTTTTGGGGTTTTGCAGTTTTCCATGGGGTATTTTGTATGGGGAAAACCGACCCATGCCCGTATCTCCGTACCTAAGCGTCTGACGGTCTTGGACCCCTTGAGGTAAAAGTTGCATTCCGTCGAGCTGAACATTTCACTAGAACATCGCGAAACGGTCCGACGACTCCTTCTGGGAGTTTTTGGGGTCCGAAGGTTTTCTGGGACTTAGTCTCTGGAGCAACATTTCTGAAGCTCGGCACGAGCAACCACGCACGTGTCTTATATCTCCGTAAGTAAGGGTCTGACGGTCTTGGACACCTTTAGCAAAAAGTTGCGCCCTATCGAATGGAACATTTCACTAGAACATCACGAAACGATCCGACCACTCCTTCGACCTGTTTTTGGGTTTTGCAGTTTTCCATGGGGTATTTTGTATGGGGAAAACCGACCCATGCCCGTATCTCCGTACCTAAGCGTCTGACGGTCTTAGACCCCTTGAGATAAAAGTTGCATTCCGTCGAGCTGAACATTTCACTAGAACATCGCGAAACGGTCCGACGACTCCTTCTGGGAGTTTTTGGGGTCCGAAGGTTTTCTGGGACTTAGTCTCTGGAGCAACATTTCTGAAGCTCGGCACGGGCAACCACGCACGTGTCTTATATCTCCGTAAGTAAGTGTCTGATGGTCTTGGACACCTTTAGCAAAAAGTTGCGCCCTATCAGATGGAACATTTCACTAGAACATCACGAAACGATCCGACCACTCCTTCGACCTGTTTTTGGGTTTTGCAGTTTTCCATGGGGTATTTTGTATGGGGAAAACCGACCCATGCCCGTATCTCCGTACCTAAGCGTCTGACGGTCTTAGACCCCTTGAGGTAAAAGTTGCATTCCGTCGAGCTGAACATTTCACTAGAACATCGCGAAACGATCCGACGACTCCTTCTCGGAGTTTTTGGGGTCCGAAGGTTTTCTGGGACTTAGTCTCTGGAGCAACATTTCTGAAGCTCGGCACGAGCAACCACGCACGTGTCTTATATCTCCGTAAGTAAGTGTCTGACGGTCTTGGACACCTTTAGCAAAAAGTTGCGCCCTATCGAATGGAACATTTCACTAGAACATCACGAAACGATCCGACCACTCCTTCGACCTGTTTTTGGGTTTTGCAGTTTTCCATGGGGTATTTTGTATGGGGAAAACCGACCCATGCCCGTATCTCCGTACCTAAGCGTCTGACGGTCTTAGACCCCTTGAGGTAAAAGTTGCATTCCGTCGAGCTGAACATTTCACTAGAACATCGCGAAACGATCCGACGACTCCTTCTCGGAGTTTTTGGGGTCAGAAGGTTTTCTGGGACTTAGTCTCTGGAGCAACATTTCTGAAGCTCGGCACGAGCAACCACGCACGTGTCTTATATCTCCGTAAGTAAGTGTCTGACGGTCTTGGACACCTTTAGCAAAAAGTTGCGCCCTATCGAATGGAACATTTCACTAGAACATCACGAAACGATCCGACCACTCCTTCGACCTGTTTTTGGGTTTTGCAGTTTTCCATGGGGTATTTTGTATGGGGAAAACCGACCCATGCCCGTATCTCCGTACCTAAGCGTCTGACGGTCTTGGACCCCCTTAGGTAAAAGTTGCATTCCGTCGAGCTGAACATTTCACTAGAACATCGCGAAACGATCCGACGACTCCTTCTCGGAGTTTTTGGGGTCCGAAGGTTTTCTGGGACTTAGTCTCTGGAGCAACATTTCTGAAGCTCGGCACGAGCAACCACGCACGTGTCTTATATCTCCGTAAGTAAGTGTCTGACGGTCTTGGACACCTTTAGCAAAAAGTTGCGCCCTATCGAATGGAACATTTCACTAGAACATCACGAAACGATCCGACCACTCCTTCGACCTGTTTTTGGGTTTTGCAGTTTTCCATGGGGTATTTTGTATGGGGAAAACCGACCCATGCCCGTATCTCCGTACCTAAGCGTCTGACGGTCTTGGACCCCCTTAGGTAAAAGTTGCATTTCGTCGAGCTGATCATTTCACTAGAACATCGCGAAACGATCCAACGACTCCTTCTCGGAGTTTTTGGGGTCCGAAGGTTTTCTGGGACTTAGTCTCTGGAGCAACATTTCTGAAGCTCGGCACGAGCAACCACGCACGTGTCTTATATCTCCGTAAGTAAGTGTCTGACGGTCTTGGACACCTTTAGCAAAAAGTTGCGCCCTATCGAATGGAACATTTCACTAGAACATCACGAAACGATCCGACCACTCCTTCGACCTGTTTTTGGGTTTTGCAGTTTTCCATGGGGTATTTTGTATGGGGAAAACCGACCCATGCCCGTATCTCCGTACCTAAGCGTCTGACGGTCTTAGACCCCTTAAGGTAAAAGTTGCATTCCGTCGAGCTGAACATTTCACTAGAACATCGCGAAACGGTCCGACGACTCCTTCTGGGAGTTTTTGGGGTCGGAAGGTTTTCTGGGACTTAGTCTCTGGAGCAACATTTCTGAAGCTCGGCACGAGCAACCACGCACGTGTCTTATATCTCCGTAAGTAAGTGTCTGACGGTCTTGGACACCTTTAGCAAAAAGTTGCGCCCTATCGAATGGAACATTTCACTAGAACACCTCGAAACGATCCGACCACTCCTTCGACCTGTTTTTGGGTTTTGCAGTTTTCCATGGGGTATTTTGTATGGGGAAAACCGACCCATGCCCGTATCTCCGTACCTAAGCGTCTGCCGGTCTTGGACCCCATGAGGTAAAAGTTGCATTCCGTCGAGCTGAACATTTCACTAGAACATCGCGAAACGATCCGACGACTCCTTCTCGGAGTTTTTGGGGTCCGAAGGTTTTCTCGGACTTAGTCTCTGGAGCAACATTTCTGAAGCTCGGCACGAGCAACCACGCACGTGTCTTATATCTCCGTAAGTAAGTGTCTGACGGTCTTGGACACCTTTAGCAAAAAGTTGCGCCCTATCGAATGGAACATTTCACTAGAACATCACGAAACGATCCGACCACTCCTTCGACCTGTTTTTGGGTTTTGCAGTTTTCCATGGGGTATTTTGTATGGGGAAAACCGACCCATGCCCGTATCTCCGTACCTAAGCGTCTGACGGTCTTAGACCCCTTAAGGTAAAAGTTGCATTCCGTCGAGCTGAACATTTCACTAGAACATCGCGAAACGGTCCGACGACTCCTTCTGGGAGTTTTTGGGGTCGGAAGGTTTTCTGGGACTTAGTCTCTGGAGCAACATTTCTGAAGCTCGGCACGAGCAACCACGCACGTGTCTTATATCTCCGTAAGTAAGTGTCTGACGGTCTTGGACACCTTTAGCAAAAAGTTGCGCCCTATCGAATGGAACATTTCACTAGAACATCACGAAACGATCCGACCACTCCTTCGACCTGTTTTTGGGTTTTGCAGTTTTCCATGGGGTATTTTGTATGGGGAAAACCGACCCATGCCCGTATCTCCGTACCTAAGCGTCTGACGGTCTTGGACCCCCTTAGGTAAAAGTTGCATTTCGTCGAGCTGATCATTTCACTAGAACATCGCGAAACGATCCGACGACTCCTTCTCGGAGTTTTTGGGGTCCGAAGGTTTTCTGGGACTTAGTCTCTGGAGCAACATTTCTGAAGCTCGGCACGAGCAACCACGCACGTGTCTTATATCTCCGTAAGTAAGTGTCTGACGGTCTTGGACACCTTTAGCAAAAAGTTGCGCCCTATCGAATGGAACATTTCACTAGAACATCACGAAACGATCCGACCACTCCTTCGACCTGTTTTTGGGTTTTGCAGTTTTCCATGGGGTATTTTGTATGGGGAAAACCGACCCATGCCCGTATCTCCGTACCTAAGCGTCTGACGGTCTTAGACCCCTTGAGATAAAAGTTGCATTCCGTCGAGCTGAACATTTCACTAGAACATCGCGAAACGGTCCGACGACTCCTTCTGGGAGTTTTTGGGGTCCGAAGGTTTTCTGGGACTTAGTCTCTGGAGCAACATTTCTGAAGCTCGGCACGGGCAACCACGCACGTGTCTTATATCTCCGTAAGTAAGTGTCTGATGGTCTTGGACACCTTTAGCAAAAAGTTGCGCCCTATCAGATGGAACATTTCACTAGAACATCACGAAACGATCCGACCACTCCTTCGACCTGTTTTGGGGTTTTGCAGTTTTCCATGGGGTATTTTGTATGGGGAAAACCGACCCATGCCCGTATCTCCGTACCTAAGCGTCTGACGGTCTTGGACCCCTTGAGGTAAAAGTTGCATTCCGTCGAGCTGAACATTTCACTAGAACATCGCGAAACGGTCCGACGACTCCTTCTGGGAGTTTTTGGGGTCCGAAGGTTTTCTGGGACTTAGTCTCTGGAGCAACATTTCTGAAGCTCGGCACGAGCAACCACGCACGTGTCTTATATCTCCGTAAGTAAGGGTCTGACGGTCTTGGACACCTTTAGCAAAAAGTTGCGCCCTATCGGATGGAACATTTCACTAGAACATCACGAAACGATCCGACCACTCCTTCGACCTGTTTTGGGGTTTTGCAGTTTTCCATGGGGTATTTTGTATGGGGAAAACCGACCCATGCCCGTATCTCCGTACCTAAGCGTCTGCCGGTCTTGGACCCCATGAGGTAAAAGTTGCATTCCGTCGAGCTGAACATTTCACTAGAACATCGCGAAACGATCCGACGACTCCTTCTCGGAGTTTTTGGGGTCCGAAGGTTTTCTCGGACTTAGTCTCTGGAGCAACATTTCTGAAGCTCGGCACGAGCAACCACGCACGTGTCTTATATCTCCGTAAGTAAGTGTCTGATGGTCTTGGACACCTTTAGCAAAAAGTTGCGCCCTATCGAATGGAACATTTCACTAGAACACCTCGAAACGATCCGACCACTCCTTCGACCTGTTTTTGGGTTTTGCAGTTTTCCATGGGGTATTTTGTATGGGGAAAACCGACCCATGCCCGTATCTCCGTACCTAAGCGTCTGACGGTCTTGGACTCCTTAAGGTAAAAGTTGCATTCCGTCGAGCTGAACATTTCACTAGAACATCGCGAAACGGTCCGACGACTCCTTCTGGGAGTTTTTGGGGTCGGAAGGTTTTCTGGGACTTAGTCTCTGGAGCAACATTTCTGAAGCTCGGCACGAGCAACCACGCACGTGTCTTATATCTCCGTAAGTAAGTGTCTGACGGTCTTGGACACCTTTAGCAAAAAGTTGCGCCCTATCGAATGGAACATTTCACTAGAACATCACGAAACGATCCGACCACTCCTTCGACCTGTTTTTGGGTTTTGCAGTTTTCCATGGGGTATTTTGTATGGGGAAAACCGACCCATGCCCGTATCTCCGTACCTAAGCGTCTGACGGTCTTAGACCCCTTAAGGTAAAAGTTGCATTCCGTCGAGCTGAACATTTCACTAGAACATCGCGAAACGGTCCGACGACTCCTTCTGGGAGTTTTTGGGGTCGGAAGGTTTTCTGGGACTTAGTCTCTGGAGCAACATTTCTGAAGCTCGGCACGAGCAACCACGCACGTGTCTTATATCTCCGTAAGTAAGTGTCTGACGGTCTTGGACACCTTTAGCAAAAAGTTGCGCCCTATCGAATGGAACATTTCACTAGAACATCACGAAACGATCCGACCACTCCTTCGACCTGTTTTTGGGTTTTGCAGTTTTCCATGGGGTATTTTGTATGGGGAAAACCGACCCATGCCCGTATCTCCGTACCTAAGCGTCTGACGGTCTTGGACCCCCTTAGGTAAAAGTTGCATTTCGTCGAGCTGATCATTTCACTAGAACATCGCGAAACGATCCGACGACTCCTTCTCGGAGTTTTTGGGGTCCGAAGGTTTTCTGGGACTTAGTCTCTGGAGCAACATTTCTGAAGCTCGGCACGAGCAACCACGCACGTGTCTTATATCTCCGTAAGTAAGTGTCTGACGGTCTTGGACACCTTTAGCAAAAAGTTGCGCCCTATCGAATGGAACATTTCACTAGAACATCACGAAACGATCCGACCACTCCTTCGACCTGTTTTTGGGTTTTGCAGTTTTCCATGGGGTATTTTGTATGGGGAAAACCGACCCATGCCCGTATCTCCGTACCTAAGCGTCTGACGGTCTTAGACCCCTTGAGATAAAAGTTGCATTCCGTCGAGCTGAACATTTCACTAGAACATCGCGAAACGGTCCGACGACTCCTTCTGGGAGTTTTTGGGGTCCGAAGGTTTTCTGGGACTTAGTCTCTGGAGCAACATTTCTGAAGCTCGGCACGGGCAACCACGCACGTGTCTTATATCTCCGTAAGTAAGTGTCTGATGGTCTTGGACACCTTTAGCAAAAAGTTGCGCCCTATCAGATGGAACATTTCACTAGAACATCACGAAACGATCCGACCACTCCTTCGACCTGTTTTGGGGTTTTGCAGTTTTCCATGGGGTATTTTGTATGGGGAAAACCGACCCATGCCCGTATCTCCGTACCTAAGCGTCTGACGGTCTTGGACCCCTTGAGGTAAAAGTTGCATTCCGTCGAGCTGAACATTTCACTAGAACATCGCGAAACGGTCCGACGACTCCTTCTGGGAGTTTTTGGGGTCCGAAGGTTTTCTGGGACTTAGTCTCTGGAGCAACATTTCTGAAGCTCGGCACGGGCAACCACGCACGTGTCTTATATCTCCGTAAGTAAGTGTCTGATGGTCTTGGACACCTTTAGCAAAAAGTTGCGCCCTATCAGATGGAACATTTCACTAGAACATCACGAAACGATCCGACCACTCCTTCGACCTGTTTTTGGGTTTTGCAGTTTTCCATGGGGTATTTTGTATGGGGAAAACCGACCCATGCCCGTATCTCCGTACCTAAGCGTCTGACGGTCTTAGACCCCTTGAGGTAAAAGTTGCATTCCGTCGAGCTGAACATTTCACTAGAACATCGCGAAACGATCCGACGACTCCTTCTCGGAGTTTTTGGGGTCCGAAGGTTTTCTGGGACTTAGTCTCTGGAGCAACATTTCTGAAGCTCGGCACGAGCAACCACGCACGTGTCTTATATCTCCGTAAGTAAGTGTCTGACAGTGTCTGATGGTCTTGGACACCTTTAGCAAAAAGTTGCGCCCTATCAGATGGAACATTTCACTAGAACATCACGAAACGATCCGACCACTCCTTCGACCTGTTTTTGGGTTTTGCAGTTTTCCATGGGGTATTTTGTATGGGGAAAACCGACCCATGCCCGTATCTCCGTACCTAAGCGTCTGACGGTCTTAGACCCCTTGAGGTAAAAGTTGCATTCCGTCGAGCTGAACATTTCACTAGAACATCGCGAAACGATCCGACGACTCCTTCTCGGAGTTTTTGGGGTCCGAAGGTTTTCTGGGACTTAGTCTCTGGAGCAACATTTCTGAAGCTCGGCACGAGCAACCACGCACGTGTCTTATATCTCCGTAAGTAAGTGTCTGACGGTCTTGGACACCTTTAGCAAAAAGTTGCGCCCTATCGAATGGAACATTTCACTAGAACATCACGAAACGATCCGACCACTCCTTCGACCTGTTTTTGGGTTTTGCAGTTTTCCATGGGGTATTTTGTATGGGGAAAACCGACCCATGCCCGTATCTCCGTACCTAAGCGTCTGACGGTCTTAGACACCTTGAGGTAAAAGTTGCATTCCGTCGAGCTGAACATTTCACTAGAACATCGCGAAACGATCCGACGACTCCTTCTCGGAGTTTTTGGGGTCCGAAGGTTTTCTGGGACTTAGTCTCTGGAGCAACATTTCTGAAGCTCGGCACGAGCAACCACGCACGTGTCTTATATCTCCGTAAGTAAGTGTCTGACGGTCTTGGACACCTTTAGCAAAAAGTTGCGCCCTATCGAATGGAACATTTCACTAGAACATCACGAAACGATCCGACCACTCCTTCGACCTGTTTTTGGGTTTTGCAGTTTTCCATGGGGTATTTTGTATGGGGAAAACCGACCCATGCCCGTATCTCCGTACCTAAGCGTCTGACGGTCTTGGACCCTCTTAGGTAAAAGTTGCATTTCGTCGAGCTGATCATTTCACTAGAACATCGCGAAACGATCCGACGACTCCTTCTCGGAGTTTTTGGGGTCCGAAGGTTTTCTGGGACTTAGTCTCTGGAGCAACATTTCTGAAGCTCGGCACGAGCAACCACGCACGTGTCTTATATCTCCGTAAGTAAGTGTCTGACGGTCTTGGACACCTTTAGCAAAAAGTTGCGCCCTATCGAATGGAACATTTCACTAGAACATCACGAAACGATCCGACCACTCCTTCGACCTGTTTTTGGGTTTTGCAGTTTTCCATGGGGTATTTTGTATGGGGAAAACCGACCCATGCCCGTATCTCCGTACCTAAGCGTCTGACGGTCTTAGACCCCTTAAGGTAAAAGTTGCATTCCGTCGAGCTGAACATTTCACTAGAACATCGCGAAACGGTCCGACGACTCCTTCTGGGAGTTTTTGGGGTCGGAAGGTTTTCTGGGACTTAGTCTCTGGAGCAACATTTCTGAAGCTCGGCACGAGCAACCACGCACGTGTCTTATATCTCCGTAAGTAAGTGTCTGACGGTCTTGGACACCTTTAGCAAAAAGTTGCGCCCTATCGAATGGAACATTTCACTAGAACACCTCGAAACGATCCGACCACTCCTTCGACCTGTTTTTGGGTTTTGCAGTTTTCCATGGGGTATTTTGTATGGGGAAAACCGACCCATGCCCGTATCTCCTTACCTAAGCGTCTGACGGTCTTAGACCCCTTGAGGTAAAAGTTGCATTCCGTCGAGCTGAACATTTCACTAGAACATCGCGAAACGATCCGAGGCCTCCTTCTGGGAGTTTTTGGGGTCGGAAGGTTTTCTGGGACTTAGTCTCTGGAGCAACATTTCTGAAGCTCGGCACGGGCAACCACGCACGTGTCTTATATCTCCGTAAGTAAGTGTCTGACGGTCTTGGACACCTTTAGCAAAAAGTTGCGCCCTATCGAATGGAACATTTCACTAGAACATCACGAAACGATCCGACCACTCCTTCGACCTGTTTTGGGGTTTTGCAGTTTTCCATGGGGTATTTTGTATGGGGAAAACCGACCCATGCCCGTATCTCCGTACCTAAGCGTCTGACGGTCTTGGACCCCTTGAGGTAAAAGTTGCATTCCGTCGAGCTGAACATTTCACTAGAACATCGCGAAACGGTCCGACGACTCCTTCTGGGAGTTTTTGGGGTCCGAAGGTTTTCTGGGACTTAGTCTCTGGAGCAACATTTCTGAAGCTCGGCACGGGCAACCACGCACGTGTCTTATATCTCCGTAAGTAAGTGTCTGACGGTCTTGGACGCCTTTAGCAAAAAGTTGCGCCCTATCGAATGGAACATTTCACTAGAACATCACGAAACGATCCGACCACTCCTTCGACCTGTTTTGGGGTTTTGCAGTTTTCCATGGGGTATTTTGTATGGGGAAAACCGACCCATGCCCGTATCTCCGTACCTAAGCGTCTGACGGTCTTGGACCCCCTTAGGTAAAAGTTGCATTTCGTCGAGCTGATCATTTCACTAGAACATCGCGAAACGATCCGACGACTCCTTCTCGGAGTTTTTGGGGTCCGAAGGTTTTCTGGGACTTAGTCTCTGGAGCAACATTTCTGAAGCTCGGCACGAGCAACCACGCACGTGTCTTATATCTCCGTAAGTAAGTGTCTGACGGTCTTGGACACCTTTAGCAAAAAGTTGCGCCCTATCGAATGGAACATTTCACTAGAACATCACGAAACGATCCGACCACTCCTTCGACCTGTTTTTGGGTTTTGCAGTTTTCCATGGGGTATTTTGTATGGGGAAAACCGACCCATGCCCGTATCTCCGTACCTAAGCGTCTGACGGTCTTGGACCCCTTGAGGTAAAAGTTGCATTCCGTCGAGCTGAACATTTCACTAGAACATCGCGAAACGGTCCGACGACTCCTTCTGGGAGTTTTTGGGGTCCGAAGGTTTTCTGGGACTTAGTCTCTGGAGCAACATTTCTGAAGCTCGGCACGGGCAACCACGCACGTGTCTTATATCTCCGTAAGTAAGTGTCTGACGGTCTTGGACACCTTTAGCAAAAAGTTGCGCCCTATCGAATGGAACATTTCACTAGAATATCACGAAACGATCCGACCACTCCTTCGACCTGTTTTGGGGTTTTGCAGTTTTCCATGGGGTATTTTGTATGGGGATAACCGACCCATGCCCGTATCTCCGTACCTAAGCGTCTGACGGTCTTGGACCCCTTGAGGTAAAAGTTGCATTCCGTCGAGCTGAACATTTCACTAGAACATCGCGAAACGATCCGACGACTCCTTCTGGGAGTTTTTGGGGTCGGAAGGTTTTCTGGGACTTAGTCTCTGGAGCAACATTTCTGAAGCTCGGCACGGGCAACCACGCACGTGTCTTATATCTCCGTAAGTAAGTGTCTGACGGTCTTGGACGCCTTTAGCAAAAAGTTGCGCCCTATCGAATGGAACATTTCACTAGAACATCACGAAACGATCCGACCACTCCTTCGACCTGTTTTTGGGTTTTGCAGTTTTCCATGGGGTATTTTGTATGGGGAAAACCGACCCATGCCCGTATCTCCGTACCTAAGCGTCTGACGGTCTTGGACCCCTTGAGGTAAAAGTTGCATTCCGTCGAGCTGAACATTTCACTAGAACATCGCGAAACGGTCCGACGACTCCTTCTGGGAGTTTTTGGGGTCGGAAGGTTTTCTGGGACTTATTCTCTGGAGCAACATTTCTGAAGCTCGGCACGAGCAACCACGCACGTGTCTTATATCTCCGTAAGTAAGTGTCTGACGGTCTTGGACACCTTTAGCAAAAAGTTGCGCCCTATCGAATGGAACATTTCACTAGAACATCACGAAACGATCCGACCACTCCTTCGACCTGTTTTGGGGTTTTGCAGTTTTCCATGGGGTATTTTGTATGGGGAAAACCGACCCATGCCCGTATCTCCGTACCTAAGCGTCTGACGGTCTTGGACTCCTTGAGGTAAAAGTTGCATTCCGTCGAGCTGAACATTTCACTAGAACATCGCGAAACGGTCCGACGACTCCTTCTGGGAGTTTTTGGGGTCGGAAGGTTTTCTGGGACTTAGTCTCTGGAGCAACATTTCTGAAGCTCGGCACGGGCAACCACGCACGTGTCTTATATCTCCGTAAGTAAGTGTCTGATGGTCTTGGACACCTTTAGCAAAAAGTTGCGCCCTATCGAATGGAACATTTCACTAGAACACCTCGAAACGATCCGACCACTCCTTCGACCTGTTTTTGGGTTTTGCAGTTTTCCATGGGGTATTTTGTATGGGGAAAACCGACCCATGCCCGTATCTCCGTACCTAAGCGTCTGACGGTCTTGGACCCCTTGAGGTAAAAGTTGCATTCCGTCGAGCTGAACATTTCACTAGAACATCGCGAAACGGTCCGACGACTCCTTCTGGGAGTTTTTGGGGTCGGAAGGTTTTCTGGGACTTATTCTCTGGAGCAACATTTCTGAAGCTCGGCACGAGCAACCACGCACGTGTCTTATATCTCCGTAAGTAAGTGTCTGACGGTCTTGGACACCTTTAGCAAAAAGTTGCGCCCTATCGAATGGAACATTTCACTAGAACATCACGAAACGATCCGACCACTCCTTCGACCTGTTTTGGGGTTTTGCAGTTTTCCATGGGGTATTTTGTATGGGGAAAACCGACCCATGCCCGTATCTCCGTACCTAAGCGTCTGACGGTCTTGGACTCCTTGAGGTAAAAGTTGCATTCCGTCGAGCTGAACATTTCACTAGAACATCGCGAAACGGTCCGACGACTCCTTCTGGGAGTTTTTGGGGTCGGAAGGTTTTCTGGGACTTAGTCTCTGGAGCAACATTTCTGAAGCTCGGCACGAGCAACCACGCACGTGTCTTATATCTCCGTAAGTAAGTGTCTGACGGTCTTGGACACCTTTAGCAAAAAGTTGCGCCCTATCGAATGGAACATTTCACTAGAACACCTCGAAACGATCCGACCACTCCTTCGACCTGTTTTTGGGTTTTGCAGTTTTCCATGGGGTATTTTGTATGGGGAAAACCGACCCATGCCCGTATCTCCGAAACCGACATGTAGATCAATCGATTTGATCGGATTGTTGAATGTTCTTGGATTTAAAATCCAGTCTGCATGAAAATCTAATGCAACTAGCAACGTAGAACATTTTCATTCAATCTTAATTGAAATGTTCAAGACAGCAGAATTCAAATGTCGTATCATTTCACCATCAGATCAATTAACTGTAATGATCGATAAATTCAGTAAGACATTTCACGCAATCGACAAACACGTACAAAGTTAAACAGTGTGGTGTTAATTTGATCAGAAACTAAATCCGTGAACCATTTCTCAAACATTTGCTACTGATGAAAATCACATTTACATCGTCAAGGACTTTTGATGGATATGGCAACACCGTTCCCAATCCAATTACCAGATAGCGAAGCTGCTATGAGTAAATACATGGGGTCATGTAGAAACCCACAAACCATATTAAAAGGTAAAACCATTTCTGAAGCTTTTTCCAATCACTTAGAAGCCCACAAACAAAAGTAAAAGGTTAAACCATTTCTGAAACAGTTACTAACGATAGAAATCACATTTATATCATCACAAGGACTTTTAATGGATGTCGCAACTTCATTCCTAATCCAAAGCCAGATAGCGAGGCTTTTATAACTGAAATCATGGGATCATTTAGAAGCCCACAAACAAAAGTATTATATTTAAAACCAACATGTAGATCAATCGATTTGATCGGATTGTGAATGATCTTGGATTAAAAATCCAGTCTGCATGAAAATCTAATGCAACTAGCAAAGTAGAACATTTTCATTCAATCTTAATTGAAATGTTCAAGCAGAATTCAAATGTCATTTCATTTCACCATCAGATCAATTAACTGTAATGATCGATAAATTCAGTAAGACATTTTATGAAATCGACGCACACAAACAAACTTAAACAATTTGGTGTAAATTTTATCAGAAACTAATTCCTTGAACCATTTTTCAAACATTTGCTTATGATAAAAATCACATTTATATCGTCATAAGGACTTTTGATGGATATGGCAACACCGTTCCCAATCCAAAACCAGATAGCGAAGCTGCTATAAGTTAATACATGGGGTCATTTGGAAGCCCACAAACAAAAGTAAAAGGTAAAACCGTTGCTGAAACATTTGCTAAGGATTAAAAGCACATTTATATCGTCACAAGGACTATTAATGGATATCGCAACATCGTTCCTAATTCAAAGCCAGATAACGAGGCTTTTATTACTGAAATCATGGGATCATTTAGAAGCCAACAAACAAAAGTATTAGATTTAAAACCAACATGTAGATCAATCGATTTGATCAGATTGTTGAATGGTCTTGGATTTAAAATCCAGTCTGCATGAAAATCTAATGCAACTTGCAACGTAGAACATTTTCATTCAATCTTAATTGAAATGTTCAAGACAGCAGAATTCAAACGTCATATCATTTCACCATCAGATCAATTAACTGTAATGATCGATAAATTCAGTAAGACATTTTATGAAATCGACGCACACAAACAAACTTAAACAATTTGGTGTTAATTTTATCAGAAACTAAATCCGTGAACCATTTCTCAAACATTTGCTTCTGATTTAAATCACATTTATATCGTCATAAGGACTTTTGATGGATATGGCAACACCGTTCCCAATCCAAAACCAGATAGCGAAGCTGCTATAAGTTAATACATGGGGTCATTTAGAAACCCACAAACAAAAGTAAAAGGTTGCACCATTTCTGAAGCATTTGCCATTCATTTAGAAGCCCACAAACAAAAGTAAAAGGTTAAACCATTTCTGAAACACTTACTAAGGATAGAAATCACATTTATATCATCATAAGGACTTTTAATGGATATCGCAACATCGTTCCTAATCCTAAGCCAGAAAGCGAGGCTTTTATAACTAAAATCATGGGATCATTTAGAAGGCCACAAACAAAAGTATTAGATTTAAAACCAACATATAGATCAATCGATTTGATCGGATTGTTGAATGGTCTTGGATATAAAATCCAATCTGCGTGAAAATCTAATGCAACTAGCAACGTAGAACATTTTCATTCAATCTTAATTGAATTGTTCAAGACAGCAGAATTCAAATGTCATATCATTTCACTATCAGATCAATTAACTGTGATGATCGATAAATTCAGTAAGACATTTTATGAAATCGACGCACACTTACAAACTTAAACAGTGTGGTGTTGATTTCATCAGAAACTAAATCCGTGAACCATTTCTCAAACATTTGCTACTGATTTAAATCACATTTATATCGTCATAAGGACTTTTGATGGATATGGCAACACCGTTCCCAATCCAAAACCAGATAGCGAAGCTGCTATAAGTTAATACATGGGATCATTTGGAAACCCACAAACAAAAGTAAAAGGTTAAACCATTTCAGAAGCATTTGCCATTCAGTTAGAAGCCCACAAACAAAAGTAAAAGGTTAAACCATTTCTGAAACACTTACTAAGGATAGAAATCACATTTATATCATCATAAGGACTTTTAATGGATATCGCAACATCGTTCCTAATCCAAAGCCAGAAAGCGAGGCTTTTATAACTAAAATCATGGGATCATTTAGAAGGCCACAAACAAAAGTATTAGATTTAAAACCAACATATAGATCAATCGATTTGATCGGATTGTTGAATGGTCTTGGATATAAAATCCAATCTGCGTGAAAATCTAATGCAACTAGCAACGTAGAACATTTTCATTCAATCTTAATTGAATTGTTCAAGACAGCAGAATTCAAATGTCATATCATTTCACTATCAGATCAATTAACTGTGATGATCGATAAATTCAGTAAGACATTTTATGAAATCGACACACACTTACAAACTTAAACAGTGTGGTGTTGATTTCATCAGAAACTAAATCCGTGAACCATTTCTCAAACATTTGCTACTGATTTAAATCACATTTATATCGTCATAAGGACTTTTGATGGATATGGCAACACCGTTCCCAATCCAAAACCAGATAGCGAAGCTGCTATAAGTTAATACATGGGGTCATTTGGAAGCCCACAAACAAAAGTAAAAGGTAAAACCGTTTTTGAAACATTTGCTAAGGATTGAAATCACATTTATATCGTCACAAGGACTTTTAATGGATATCGCAACATCGTTCCTAATTCAAAGCCAGTTAGCGAGGCTTTTATTACTGAAATCATGGGATCATTTAGAAGCCCACAAACAAAGGTTTAATATTTAAAACCAACATGTAGATCAATCGATTTGATCGGATTGTTGAATGATCTTGTATTAAACAAACAGTGTGCATGAAAATCTAATGCAATTTGCAATGTAGAACATTTTCATTCAATCTAAATTGAAATGTTCAAGACAGCAGAATTCAAATGTCATATCATTTCACTATCAGATCAATTAACTGTAATGATCGATAAATTCAGTTAGACATTTTATGAAATCGACACACACGTACAAACTTAAACAGTTTGGTGTTATTTTCAACAGAAACTATATCCGTGAACCATTTCTCAAACAGTTGCTACTGGTACAAATCACATTTATATCGTCATAAGGACTTTTGATGGATATGGCAACACCGTTCCCAATCCAAAACCAGATAGCGAAGCTTCTATAACTCAATACATGGGGTCATTTAGAAACCCACAAACAAAAGTAAAAGGTTAAACCATTTCAGAAGCATTTGCCATTCAGTTAGAAGCCCACAAACAAAAGTAAAAGGCTAAACCATTTCTGAAACACTTACTAAGGATAGAAATCACATTTATATCATCACAAGGACTTTTAATGGATATCGCAACATCGTTCCTAATCCAAAGCCAGAAAGCGAGGCTTTTATAACTAAAATCATGGGATCATTTAGAAGGCCACAAACAAAAGTATTAGATTTAAAACCAACATATAGATCAATCGATTTGATCGGATTGTTGAATGGTCTTGGATATAAAATCCAGTCAGCGTGAAAATCTAATGCAACTAGCAACGTAGAACATTTTCATTCAATCTTAATTGAATTGTTCAAGACAGCAGAATTCAAATGTCATATCATTTCACTATCAGATCAATTAACTGTGATGATCGATAAATTCAGTAAGACATTTTATGAAATCGACGCACACTTACAAACTTAAACAGTGTGGTGTTGATTTCATCAGAAACTAAATCCGTGAACCATTTCTCAAACATTTGCTACTGATTAAAATCACATTTATATCGTCATAAGGACTTTTGATGGATATGGCAACACCGTTCCCAATCCAAAACCAGATAGCGAAGCTGCTATAAGTTAATACATGGGGTCATTTAGAAACCCACAAACAAAAGTAAAAGGTTGCACCATTTCTGAAGCATTTGCCATTCATTTAGAAGCCCACAAACAAAAGTAAAAGGTTAAACCATTTCTGAAACACTTACTAAGGATAGAAATCACATTTATATCATCACAAGGACTTTTAATGGATATCGCAACATCGTTCCTAATTCAAAGCCAGATTGCGAGGCTTTTATTACTGAAATCATGGGATCATTTAGAAGCCCACAAACAAAAGTGTTATATTTAAAACCAACATGTAGATCAATCGATTTGATCGGATTGTTGAATGATCTTGGATTCGAAATCCAAATTTTGAAAGGGTCGTTTATGTGTCTGATACTCCATAGGGTTTTGGTGTTATGTTCATCAGAAACTAAATCCGTGACCCATTTCTCAAACATTTGCTAATGATTTAAATCACTTTTATAGGGTCATAAGGACGTTTGATAGATATGGCAACACCGTTCGCAATCCAAAACCTGATAGCGAAGCTGCTATAAGTTAATACATGGGGTCATTTGGAATCCCACAAACAAAAGTAAAAGGTAAAACCGTTTTTGAAACATTTGCTAAGGAATAAAATCACATTTATATCGTCACAAGGACTTTTAATGGATATCGCAACACGTTCCTAATTCAAAGCCAGATAGCGAGGCTTTTATTACTGAAATCATGGGATCATTTAGAAGCCCACAAACAAAGGTTTTATATTTAAAACCAACATGTAGATCAATCGATTTGATCGAATCGTTGAATGGTCTTGGATTCAAAATCCAGTCTGCATGAAAATCTAATGCAACTAGCTACGTTGAACATTTTCATTCAATCTTAATTGAAATGTTTAAGCAGAATTCAAATGTCATATCATTTCACTATCAGATCAATTAACTGTAATGATCGATAAATTCAGTAAGACATTTTATGAAATGGACGCCCGAGTACAAACTTAAACAGTGTCGTGTTAATTTGATCAGAAACTAAATCCGAGAACCATTTCTCAAACATTTGCTACTGATAAAAACACATTTATATCGTCATAAGGCCTTTTGATGGATATGGCAACACCGTTCCCAATCCAAAACCAGATAGCGAAGCTGCTATAAGTTAATACATGGGGTCATTTGGAAGCCCACAAACAAAAGTAAAAGGTAAAACCGTTTTTGAAACATTTGCTCAGGATTAAAATCACATTTATATCGTCACAAGGACTTTTAATGGATATCGCAACATCGTTCCTAATTCAAAGCCAGATAGCGAGGCTTTTATTACTGAAATCATGGGATCATTTAGAAGCCCACATACAAAAGTATAACATTTAAAACCAACATGTAGATCAATCGATTTGATCGGATTGTTGAATGATCTTGGATTTAAAATCCAGTCTGCATGAAAATCTAATGCAACTAGCAACGTAGAACATTTTCATTCAATCTTAATTGAAATGTTCAAGACAGCAGAATTCAAATGTCATATCATTTCACCATCAGATCAATTAACTGTAATGATCGTTAATTTCAGTAAGACATTTTATGAGATCGTCGCACACGTACAATCTTAAACAGTGTGGTTTTGATTTCATCAGAAACTAAATCCGTGAACCATTTCACAAACATTTGCTAATTATAAAAATCAAATTTATATCCTCATAAGGACGTTTGATAGATATGGCAACACCGTTCCCAATCCAAAACCAGATAGCGAAGCTGCTATAAGTTAATACATGGGGTCATTTGGAAGCCCACAAACAAAAGTAAAAGGTTAAACCATTTTTGAAACATTTGCTAAGGATTAAAATCACATTTATATCGTCACAAGGACTTTTAATGGATATCGCAACATCGTTCCTAATTCAAAGCCAGATAGCGAGGCTTTTATTACTGAAATCATGGGATCATTTAGAAGCCCACAAACAAAAGTTTTTTATTTAAAACCAACATGTAGATCAATCGATTTGATCGGATTGTTGAATGAACTTGTATTAAACAAACAGTGTGCAAGAAAATCTAATGCAATTTGCAATGTAGAACATTTTCATTCAATCTTAATTGAAATGTTCAAGACAGCAGAATTCAAATGTCATATCATTTCATTATCAGATCAATTAACTGTAATGATCGATAAATTCAGTAAGACATTTTATGAAATGGACGCACACGTACAAACTTAAACAATTTGGTGTTAATTTGATCAGAACCCTAATCCGTGAATCATTTTTCAAACATTTGCTAATGATTTAAATCACATTTATGTCATCATAAGGACGTTTGATGAATATGGCAACAACGTTCCCAATCCAAAACCAGATAGCGAAGCTGCTATAAGTTAATACATGGGGTCATTTGGAAGCCCACAAACAAAAGTAAAAGGTTAAACCGTTTTTGAAACATTTGCTAAGGATTAAAATCACATTTATATCGTCACAAGGACTTTTAATGGATATCGCAACATCGTTCCTAATTCAAAGCCAGATTGCGAGGCTTTTATTACTGAAATCATGGGATCATTTAGAAGCCCACAAACAAAGGTTTTATAGTTAAAACCAACATGTAGATCAATCGATTTGATCGGATTGTTGAATGATCTTGGATTTAAAATCCAGTCTGCATGAAAATCTAATGCAACTAGCAACGTAGAACATTTTTATTCAATCTAAATTGAAATGTTCAAGACAGCAGAATTCAAATGTCATATCATTTCGTTATCAGATCAATTAACTGTAATGATCGATAAATTCAGTAAGACATTTTATGAAATGGACGCCCACGTACAAACTTAAACAATTTGGTGTTAATTTTATCAGAAACTAAATCCGTGAACCATTTCTCAAACATTTGCTAATGATAAAAATCACATTTATATCGTCATAAGGACTTTTGATGGATATGGCAACACCGTTCCCAATCCAAAACCAGATAGCGAAGCTGCTATAAGTTAATACATGGGGTCATTTGGAAGCCCACAAACAAAAGTAAAAGGTTAAACCATTTCTGAAACACTTACTAAGTATTAAAATCACATTTATATCGTCACAAGGACTTTTAATGGATATCGCAACATCGTTCCTAATTCAAAGCCAGATTGCGAGGCTTTTATAACTGAAATCATGGGATCATTTAGAAGCCCACAAACAAAAGTGTTAGATTTAAAACCAACATGTAGATCAATCGATTTGATCGGATTGTTGAATGATCTTGGATTTGAAATCCAAATTTTGAAAGGGTCGTTTATGTGTCTGATACTCCATAGGGTTTTGGTGTTATTTTCATCAGAAACTAAATCCGTGACCCATTTCTCAAACATTTGCTACTGATTAAAATCTCATTTATATCGTCATAAAGACATTTGATGGATATGGCAACACCGTTCCCAATCCAAAACCAGATAGCGAAGCTGCTATAAGTTAATTAATGGGGTCATTTAGAAACCCACAAACAAAAGTAAAAGGTTAAACCGTTTCTGAAGCATTTGCCATTCAGTTAGAAGCCCACAAACAAAAGTAAAAGGTAAAACCGTTGCTGAAACATTTGCTAAAGATTAAAAGCACATTTATATCGTCACAAGGACTTTTAATGGATATCGCAACATCGTTCCTAATTCAAAGCCAGATAGCGAGGCTTTTATTACTGAAATCATGGGATCATTTAGAAGCCAACAAACAAAAGTATTAGATTTAAAACCAACATGTAGATCAATCGATTTGATCGGATTGTTGAATGTTCTTGGATTTAAAATCCAGTCTGCATGAAAATCTAATGCAACTAGCAACGTAGAACATTTTCATTCAATCTTAATTGAATTGTTCAAGACAGCAGAATTCAAATGTCATATCATTTCACTATCAGATCAATTAACTGTGATGATCGATAAATTCAGTAAGACATTTTATGAAATCGACGCACACTTACAAACTTAAACAGTGTGGTGTTGATTTCATCAGAAACTAAATCCGTGAACCATTTCTCAAACATTTGCTATTGATTTAAGTCACATTTATATCGTCATAAGGACTTTTGATGGATATGGCAACACCGTTCCCAATCCAAAACCAGATAGCGAAGCTGCTATAAGTTAATACATGGGGTCATTTGGAAGCCCACAAACAAAAGTAAAAGATAAAACCGTTTTTGAAACATTTGCTATGGATAAAAATCACATTTATATCATCACAAGGACTTTTAATTGATATCGCAACATCGTTCCTAATTCAAAGCCAGATAGCGAGGCTTTTATAACTGAAATCATGGAATCATTTAGAAGCCCACAAACAAGAGTATTAGATTTAAAACCAACATGTAGATCAATCGATTTGATCGGATTGTTGAATGGTCATGGATTTAAAATCCAGTCTGCGTGAAAATCTAATGCTACTAGCAACGTAGAACATTTTCATCCAATCTTAATTGAATTGTTCAAGACAGCAGAATTCAAATGTCATATCATTTCACTATCAGATCAATTAACTGTAATGATCGATAAATTCAGTAACACATTTTATGAAATCGACGCACACGTACAAACTTAAACAGTGTGGTGTTGATTTCATCAGAAACTAAATCCGTGAACCATTTCTCAAACATTTGCTTCTGATTTAAATCACATTTATATCGTCATAAGGACTTTTGATGGATATGGCAACACCGTTCCCAATCCAAAACCAGATAGCGAAGCTGCTATAAGTTAATACATGGGATCATTTGGAAACCCACAAACAAAAGTAAAAGGTTGCACCATTTCTGAAGCATTTGCCATTCATTTAGAAGCCCACAAACAAAAGTAAAAGGTTAAACCATTTCTGAAACACTTACTAAGGATAAAAATCACATTTATATCATCACAAGGACTTTTAATGGATGTCGCAACATCGTGCCTAATCCAAAGCCAGATAGCGAGGCTTTTATTACTGAAATCATGGGATCATTTAGAAGCCAACAAACAAAAGTATTAGATTTAAAACCAACATGTAGATCAATCGATTTGATCGGATTGTTGAATGATCTTGGATTTAAAATCCAGTCTGCATGAAAATCTAATGCAACTAGCAACGTAGAACATTTTCATTCATTTTAAATTGAAATGTTCAAGACAGCAGAATTCAAATGTCATATCATTTCACCATCAGATCAATTAACTGTAATGATCGATAAATTCAGTAAGACATTTTATGAAATCGTCGCTTACGTACAATCTTAAACAGTGTGGTTTTGATTTCATCAGAAACTAAATCCGTGAACCATTTCACAAACATTTGCTAATTATAAAAATCACATTTATATCCTCATAAGGACGTTTGATAGACATGGAAACACCGTTCCCAATCCAAAACCAGATAGCGAAGCTGCTATAAGTTAATACATGGGGTCATTTTGAAGCCCACCAACAAAAGTAAAAGGTTAAACCGTTTCTGAAGCATTTGCCATTCAGTTAGAAGCCCACAAACAAAAGAAAAAGGTAAAACCGTTGCTGAAACATTTGCTAAAGACCAAAAAAACATTTATATCGTCACAAGGACTTTTAATGGATATCGCAACATCGTTCCTAATTCAAAGCCAGATAGCGAGGCTTTTTTACTGAAATCATGGGATCATTTAGAAGCCAACAAACAAAAGTATTAGATTTAAAACCGACATGTAGATCAATCGATTTGATCGGATTGTTGAATGTTCTTGGATTTAAAATCCAGTCTGCATGAAAATCTAATGCAACTAGCAACGTAGAACATTTTCATTCAATCTTAATTGAAATGTTCAAGACAGCAGAATTCAAATGTCGTATCATTTCACCATCAGATCAATTAACTGTAATGATCGATAAATTCAGTAAGACATTTCACGCAATCGACAAACACGTACAATCTTAAACAGTGTGGTGTTAATTTGATCAGAAACTAAATCCGTGAACCATTTCTCAAACATTTGCTACTGATGAAAATCACATTTACATCGTCAAGGACTTTTGATGGATATGGCAACACCGTTCCCAATCCAATTACCAGATAGCGAAGCTGCTATGAGTAAATACATGGGGTCATGTAGAAACCCACAAACCATATTAAAAGGTAAAACCATTTCTGAAGCTTTTTCCAATCACTTAGAAGCCCACAAACAAAAGTAAAAGGTTAAACCATTTCTGAAACAGTTACTAACGATAGAAATCACATTTATATCATCACAAGGACTTTTAATGGATGTCGCAACATCGTTCCTAATCCAAAGCCAGATAGCGAGGCTTTTATAACTGAAATCATGGGATCATTTAGAAGCCCACAAACAAAAGTATTATATTTAAAACCAACATGTAGATCAATCGATTTGATCGGATTGTGAATGATCTTGGATTAAAAATCCAGTCTGCATGAAAATCTAATGCAACTAGCAAAGTAGAACATTTTCATTCAATCTTAATTGAAATGTTCAAGCAGAATTCAAATGTCATTTCATTTCACCATCAGATCAATTAACTGTAATGATCGATAAATTCAGTAAGACATTTTATGAAATCGACGCACACAAACAAACTTAAACAATTTGGTGTAAATTTTATCAGAAACTAATTCCTTGAACCATTTTTCAAACATTTGCTTATGATAAAAATCACATTTATATCGTCATAAGGACTTTTGATGGATATGGCAACACCGTTCCCAATCCAAAACCAGATAGCGAAGCTGCTATAAGTTAATACATGGGGTCATTTGGAAGCCCACAAACAAAAGTAAAAGGTAAAACCGTTGCTGAAACATTTGCTAAGGATTAAAAGCACATTTATATCGTCACAAGGACTATTAATGGATATCGCAACATCGTTCCTAATTCAAAGCCAGATAGCGAGGCTTTTATTACTGAAATCATGGGATCATTTAGAAGCCAACAAACAAAAGTATTAGATTTAAAACCAACATGTAGATCAATCGATTTGATCAGATTGTTGAATGGTCTTGGATTTAAAATCCAGTCTGCATGAAAATCTAATGCAACTTGCAACGTAGAACATTTTCATTCAATCTTAATTGAAATGTTCAAGACAGCAGAATTCAAACGTCATATCATTTCACCATCAGATCAATTAACTGTAATGATCGATAAATTCAGTAAGACATTTTATGAAATCGACGCACACAAACAAACTTAAACAATTTGGTGTTAATTTTATCAGAAACTAAATCCGTGAACCATTTCTCAAACATTTGCTTCTGATTTAAATCACATTTATATCGTCATAAGGACTTTTGATGGATATGGCAACACCGTTCCCAATCCAAAACCAGATAGCGAAGCTGCTATAAGTTAATACATGGGGTCATTTAGAAACCCACAAACAAAAGTAAAAGGTTGCACCATTTCTGAAGCATTTGCCATTCATTTAGGAGCCCACAAACAAAAGTAAAAGGTTAAACCATTTCTGAAACACTTACTAAGGATACAAATCACATTTATATCATCACAAGGACTTTTAATGGATATCGCAACATCGTTCCTAATTCAAAGCCAGATTGCGAGGCTTTTATAACTGAAATCATGGGATCATTTAGAAGCCCACAAACAAAAGTGTTAGATTTAAAACCAACATGTAGATCAATCGATTTGATCGGATTGTGAATGATCTTGGATTAAAAATCCAGTCTGCATGAAAATCTAATGCAACTAGCAAAGTAGAACATTTTCATTCAATCTTAATTGAAATGTTCAAGCAGAATTCAAATGTCATTTCATTTCACCATCAGATCAATTAACTGTAATGATCGATAAATTCAGTAAGACATTTTATGAAATCGTCGCTCACGTACAATCTTAAACAGTGTGGTTTTGATTTCATCAGAAACTAAATCCGTGAACCATTTCACAAACATTTGCTAATTATAAAAATCCCATTTATATCCTCATAAGGACGTTTGATAGATATGGAAACACCGTTCCCAATCCAAAACCAGATAGCGAAGCTGCTATAAGTTAATACATGGGGTCAATTGGAAGCCCACAAACAAAAGTAAAAGGTAAAACTGTTGCTGAAACATTTGCTAAGGATTAAAATCACATTTATATCGTCACAAGGACTTTTAATGGATATCGCAACATCGTTCCTAATTCAAAGCCAGATAGCGAGGCTTTTATTTCTGAAATCATGGGATCATTTAGAAGCCCACAAACAAAGGTTTTATATTTAAAACCAACATGTAGATCAATCGATTTGATCGGATTGTTGAAAGGTCTTGGATTTAAAATCGAGTCTGCGTGAAAATCTAATGCAACTAGCAACGTAGAACATTTTCATTCAATCTTAATTGAAATGTTTAAGCAGAATTCAAATGTCATATCATTTCACTATCAGATCAATTAACTGTAATGATCGTTAAATTCAGTAAGACATTTTATGAAATCAACGCCCACATACAAACTTAAACAGTGTCGTGTTAATTTGATAAGAAACTAAATCCGTGAACCATTTCTCAAACATTTGCTACTGATAAAAATCACATTTATATCGTCATAAGGACTTTTGATGGATATGGCAACACCGTTCCCAATCCAAAACCAGATAGCGAAGCTGCTATAAGTTAATACATGGGGTCATTTGGAAGCCCACAAACAAAAGTAAAAGGTAAAACCGTTTTTGAAACATTTGCTAAGGATAAAAATCACATTTATATCGTCACAAGGACTTTTAATGGATATCGCAACATCGTTTCTAATTCAAAGCAAGATAGCGAGGCTTTTATTACTGCAATCATGGGATCATTTAGAAGCCCACAAACAAAGGTTTTATATTTAAAACCAACATGTAGATCAATCGATTTGATCGGATTGTTGAATGGTCTTGGATTCAAAATCCAGTCTGCATGAAAATCTAATGCAACTAGCAACGTTGAACATTTTCATTCAATCTTAATTGAAATGTTTAAGCAGAATTCAAATGTCATATCATTTCACTATCAGATCAATTAACTGTAATCATCGATAAATTCAGTAAGACATTTTATGAAACCGACGCACACAAACAAACTTAAACAGTTTGGTGTTACTTTCATCAGAAACTAAATCCGTGAACCATTTCACAAACATTTGCTAATGGTGAAAATCACATTTATATCGTCATAAGGACTTTTGATGGATATGGAACCACCGTTCCCAATCCAAAACCAGATAGCAAAGCTGCTATAAGTTAATACATGGGGTCATTTGCAAGCCCACCAACGAAAGTAAAAGGTTAATCCGTTTCTGAAGCATTTTTCATTCAGTTAGAAGCCCACAAACAAAAGTAAAAGGTAAAACCGTTTTTGAAACATTTGCTAAGGATTAAAATCACATTTATATCGTCACAAGGACTTTTAATGGATATCGCAACATCGTTTCTAATTCAAAGCCAGATAGCGAGGCTTTTATTACTGAATTCATGGGATCATTTAGAAGCCCACAAACAAAAGTTTTATATTTAAAACCAACATGTAGATCAATCGATTTGATCGGATTGTTGAATGATCTTGGATTTAAAATCCAGTCTGCATGAAAATCTAGTGCAATTTGCAACGTAGAACATTTTCATTCAATCTTAATTGAAATGTTCAAGACAGCAGAATTCAAATGTCATATCATTTCACCATCAGATCAATTAACTGTAATGATCGATAAATTCAGTAAGACATTTTATGAAATCGACGCCCACGTACAAACTTAAACAGTTTGGTTTTTTTTTTAATCAGAAACTAAATCCGTTGACCATTTTTCAAACATTTGCTACTGATTAAAATCACATTTATATCCTCATAAGGACGTTTGATGAATATGGCAACAACGTTCCCAATCCAAAACCTGATAGCGATGCTGCTATAAGTTGATACATGGGGTCATTTGGAAGCCCACAAACAAAAGTAAAAGGTAAAACCGTTTTTGAAACATTTGCTAAGGATTAAAATCACATTTATATCGTCACAAGGACTTTTAATGGATATCGCAACACCGTTTCTAATTCAAAGCCAGATAGCGAGGCTTTTATTATTGAAATCATGGGATCATTTAGAAGCCCACAAACAAAGGTTTTATAGTTTAAACCAACATGTAGATCAATCGATTTGATCGGATTGTTGAATGGTCTTGGATTAAAAATCCAGTCTGCATGAAAATCTAATGCAACTAGCAACGTAGAACATTTTCATCCAATCTTAATTGAATTGTTCAAGACAGCAGAATTCAAATGTCATATCATTTCACTATCAGATCAATTAACTGTAATGATCGATAAATTCAGTAAGACATTTTATGAAATCGACGCCCACGTACAAACTTAAACAGTGTCGTGTTAATTTGATCAGAAACTAAATCCGTGAACCATTTTTCAAACATTTGCTACTGATTAAAATCACATTTATATCCTCATAAGGACGTTTGATAGATATGGAAACACCGTTCCCAATCCAAAACCTGATAGCGATGCTGCTATAAGTTAATACATGGGGTCATTTGGAAGCCCACAAACAAAAGTAAAAGGTAAAACCGTTTTTGAAACATTTGCTAAGGATTAAAATCACAATTATGTCGTCACAAGGACTTTTAATGGATATCGCAACATCGTTCCTAATTCAAAGCCAGATAGCGAGGCTTTTATTACTGAAATCATGGGATCATTTAGAAGCCCACAAACAAAGGTTTTATATTTAAAACCAACATGTAGATCAATCGATTTGATCGGATTGTTGAATGATCTTGGATTTAAAATCCAGTCTGCGTGAAAATCTAATGCAACTAGCAACGTAGAACATTTTCATCCAATCTTAATTGAAATGTTCAAGACAGCAGAATTCAAATGTCATATCATTTCACCATCAGATCAATTAACTGTAATGATCGATAAATTCAGTAAGACATTTTATGAAATCGTCGCTCACGTACAATCTTAAACAGTGTGGTTTTGATTTCATCAGAAACTAAATCCGTGAACCATTTCACAAACATTTGCTAATTATAAAAATCACATTTATATCCTCATAAGGACGTTTGATGGATATGGAAACACCGTTCCCAATCCAAAACCAGATAGCGAAGCTGCTATAAGTTAATACATGGGGTCATTTGGAAGCCCACCAACAAAAGTAAAAGGTTGAACCGTTTCTGAAGCATTTGCCATTCAGTTAGAAGCCAACAAACAAAAGTAAAAGGTAAAACCGTTTTTGAAACATTTGCTAAGGATAAAAATCACATTTATATCGTCACAAGGACTTTTAATGGATATCGCAACATCGTTTCTAATTCATAGCAAGATAGCGAGGCTTTTATTACTGCAATCATAGGATCATTTAGAAGCCCACAAACAAAGGTTTTATATTTAAAACCAACATGTAGATCAATCGATTTGATCGGATTGTTGAATGGTCTTGGATTCAAAATCCAGTCTGCATGAAAATCTAATGCAACTAGCAACGTAGAACATTTTCATTCAATCTTAATTGAAATGTTTAAGCAGAATTCAAATGTCATATCATTTCACTATCAGATCAATTAACTGTAATGATCGATAAATTCAGTAAGACATTTTATGAAATTGTCGCACACGTACAATCTTAAACAGTGTGGTTTTGATTTCATCAGAAACTAAATCCGTGAACCATTTCGCAAACATTTGCTAATTATAAAAATCCCATTTATATCCTCATAAGGACGTTTGATAGATATGGAAACACCGTTCCCAATCCAAAACCAGATAGCGAAGCTGCTATAAGTTAATACATGGGGTCATTTGGAAGCCCACAAACAAAAGTAAAAGGTAAAACCATTTTTGAAACATTTGCTAAGGATTAAAATCACAATTATATCGGCTTAAGGGCTTTCAATCGATATCGCAACATCGTTCCTTATTCAAAGCCAGATAGCGAGGTTTTTATTACTGAAATCATGGGATCATTTAGAAGCCCACAAACAAAGGTTTTATATTTAAAACCAACATGTAGATCAATCGATTTGATCGGATTGTTGAATGATCTTGGATTAAAAATACAGTCTGCATGAAAATCTAATGCAACTAGCAACGTAGAACATTTTCATTCAATCTTAATTGAAATGTTCAAGACAGCAGAAATCAAATGTCATATCATTTCACCATCAGATCAATTAACTGTAATCATCGATAAATTCAGTAAGACATTTTATGAAACCGACGCACACAAACAAACTTAAACAGTTTGGTGTTAATTTTATCAGAAACTAAATCCGTGAACCATTTCACAAACATTTGCTAATGATAAAAATCACATTTATATCGTCATAAGGACTTTTGATGGATATGGCAACACCGTTCCCAATCCAAAACCAGATAGCGAAGCTGCTATAAGTTAATACATGGGGTCATTTGCAAGCCCACCAACAAAAGTAAAAGGTTAATCCGTTTCTGAAGCATTTTTCATTCAGTTAGAAGCCCACAAACAAAAGTAAAAGGTAAAACCGTTGCTGAAACATTTGCTAAGGATTAAAAGCACATTTATATCGTCACAAGGACTTTTAGTGGATATCGCAACATCGTTCCTAATTCAAAGCCAGATAGCGAGGCTTTTATTACTGAAATCATGGGATCATTTAGAAGCCCACAAATAAAAGTTTTATATTTAAAACCAACATGTACATCAATCGATTTGATCGGATTGTTGAATGATCTTTTATTAAAAATACAGTCTGCATGAAAATCTAATGCAACTAGCAACGTAGAACATTTTCATTCAATCTTAATTGAAATGTTCAAGACAGCAGAATTCAAATGTCATATCATTTCACTATCAGATCAATTAACTGTAATGATCGATAAATTCAGTAAGACATTTTATGAAATCGACACACACGTACAAACTTAAACAGTTTGGTGTTAATTTTATCAGAAACTAAATCCGTGAACCATTTCTCAAACATTTGCTACTGATAAAAATCACATTTATATCGTCATAAGGACTTTTGATGGATATGGCAACACCGTTCCCAATCCAAAACCAGATAGCGAAGCTTCTATATCTCAATAAATGGGGTCATTTAGAAGCCCAAAACAAAAGTAAAAGGTTAAACCATTTCTGAAGCATTTGCCATTCATTTAGAAGCCCACAAACAAAAGTAAAAGGTTAAACCTTTTCTGAAACACTTACTAAGGATAGAAATCACATTTATATCATCACAAGGACTTTTAATGGATATCGCAACATCGTTCCTAATCCAAAGCCAGAAAGCGAGGCTTTTATAACTAAAATCATGGGATCATTTAGAAGGCCACAAACAAAAGTATTACATTTAAAACCAACATATAGATCAATCGATTTGATCGAATTGTTGAATGGTCTTGGATTTAAAATCCAGTCTGCGTGAAAATCTAATGCAACTAGCAACGTAGAACATTTTCATTCAATCTAAATTGAAATGTTCAAGACAACAGAATTCAAATGTCATATCATTTCACCATCAGATCAATTAACTGTAATGATCGATAAATTCAGTAAGACATTTTATGAAATCGTCGCACACGTACAATCTTAAACAGTGTGGTTTTGATTTCATCAGAAACTAAATCCGTGAACCATTTCACAAACATTTGCTTATTATAAAAATCACATTTATATCCTCATAAGGACGTTTGATAGATATGGCAACACCGTTCCCAATCCAAAACCAGATAGCGAAGCTGCTATAAATTTATACATGGGGTCATTTGAAGCCCACAAACAAAAGTAAAAGGTTAAACCGTTTTTGAAACATTTGCTAAGGATTAAAATCACATTTATATCGTCACAAGAACTTTTAATGGATATCGCAACATCGTTCCTAATTCAAAGCCAGATAGCGAGGCTTTTATTACTGAAATCATGGGATCATTTAGAAGCCCACAAACAAAGGTTTAATATTTAAAACCAACATGTAGATCAATCGATTTGATCGGATTGTTGAATGATCTTGGATTAAAAATATAGTCTGCATGAAAATCTAATGCAACTAGCAACGTAGAACATTTTCATTCAATCTTAATTGAAATGTTCAAGACAGCAGAATTCAAATGTCATATCATTTCACCATCAGATCAATTAACTGTAATGATCGATAAATTCAGTAAGACATTTTATGAAATCGACGCACACAAACAAACTTAAACAGTTTGGTGTTACTTTCATCAGAAACTCAATCCGTGAACCATTTCTCAAACATTTGCCAATGATAAAAATCACATTTTTATCGTCATAAGGTCTCTTGATGGATATGGCAACAACGTTTCCAATCCAAAACCAGATAGCGGAGCTGCTATATCTCAATACATGGGGTCATTTAGAAGCCCAAAACAAAAGTAAAAGGTTAAACAATTTCTGAAGCATTTGCCATTCATTTAGAAGCCAACAAACAAAAGTAAAAGGTTAAACCTTTTCTGAAACACTTACTAAGGGTAAAAATCACATTAAAAACGTCACAAGAACTTTTAATGGATATCGCAACATCGTTCCTAATTCAAAGCCAGATAGCGAGGCTTTTATTACTGAAATCATGGGATCATTTAGAAGCCCACATACAAAAGTATAACATTTAATACCAACATGTAGATCAATCGATTTGATCGGATTGTTGAATGATCTTGGATTTAAAATCCAGTCTGCATGAAAATCTAATGCAACTAGCAACGTAGAACATTTTCATTCAATCTTAATTGAAATGTTCAAGACAGCAGAATTCAAATGTGATATCATTTCACCATCAGATCAATTAACTGTAATGATCGATAAATTCAGTAAGACATTTTATGAAATCGACGCACACAAACAAACTTAAACAATTTGGTGTTAATTTTATCAGAAACTAAATCCGTGAACCATTTCTCAAACATTTGCTAATGATAAAAATCACATTTTTATCGTCGTAAGGTCTCTTGATGGATATGGCAACACCGTTCCCAATCCAAAACCAGATAGCGAAGCTGCTATAAGTTAATACATGGGGTCATTTGGAAGCCCACAAACAAAAGTAAAAGGTTAAACCGTTTTTGAAACATTTGCTAAGGATTAAAATCACATTTATATCGTCACAAGGACTTTTAATGGATATCGCAACATCGTTCCTAATTCAAAGCCAGATAGCGAGGCTTTTATTACTGAAATCATGGGATCATTTAGAAGGCCACAAACAAAAGTATTAGATTTAAAACCAACATATAGATCAATCGATTTGATCGGATTGTTGAATGGTCTTGGATTTAAAATCCAGTCTGCGTGAAAATCTAATGCAACTTGCAACGTAGAACATTTTCATTCAATCTTAATTGAATTGTTCAAGACAGCAGAATTCAAATGTCATATCATTTCACCATCAGATCAATTAACTGTAATGATCGATAAATTCAGTAAGACATTTTATGAAATCGACGCACACAAACAAACTTAAACAGTTTGGTGTTACTTTCATCAGAAACTCAATCCGTGAACCATTTCTCAAACATTTGCCAATGATAAAAATCACATTTTTATCGTCATAAGGTCTCTTGATGGATATGGCAACAACGTTTCCAATCCAAAACCAGATAGCGGAGCTGCTATATCTCAATACATGGGGTCATTTAGAAGCCCAAAACAAAAGTAAAAGGTTAAACAATTTCTGAAGCATTTGCCATTCATTTAGAAGCCAACAAACAAAAGTAAAAGGTTAAACCTTTTCTGAAACACTTACTAAGGGTAAAAATCACATTAAAAACGTCACAAGAACTTTTAATGGATATCGCAACATCGTTCCTAATTCAAAGCCAGATAGCGAGGCTTTTATTACTGAAATCATGGGATCATTTAGAAGCCCACATACAAAAGTATAACATTTAATACCAACATGTAGATCAATCGATTTGATCGGATTGTTGAATGATCTTGGATTTAAAATCCAGTCTGCATGAAAATCTAATGCAACTAGCAACGTAGAACATTTTCATTCAATCTTAATTGAAATGTTCAAGACAGCAGAATTCAAATGTGATATCATTTCACCATCAGATCAATTAACTGTAATGATCGATAAATTCAGTAAGACATTTTATGAAATCGTCGCACACGTACAATCTTAAACAGTGTGGTTTTGATTTCATCAGAAACTAAATCCGTGAACCATTTCTCAAACATTTGCTAATAAAAAAAATCACATTTATATCCTCATAAGGACGTTTGATGGATATGGCAACACCGTTCCCAATCCAAAACCAGATAGCGAAGCTGCTATAAGTTAATACATGGGGTCATTTGGAAGCCCACAAACAAAAGTAAAAGATAAAACCGTTTTTGAAACATTTGCTATGGATAGAAATCACATTTATATCATCACAAGGACTTTTAATGGAAATCGCAACATCGTTCCTAATTCAAAGCCAGAAAGCGAGGCTTTTATAACTAAAATCATGGGATCATTTAGAAGCCCACAAGCAAAAGTATTAGATTTAAAACCAACATGTAGATCAATCGATTTGATCAGATTGTTGAATGGTCTTGGATTTAAAATCCAGTCTGCGTGAAAATCTAATGCAACTAGCAACGTAGAACATTTTCATTCAATCTTAATTGAAATGTTCAAGACAGCAGAATTCAAATGTCATATCATTTCACCATCAGATCAATTAACTGTAATGATCGATAAATTCAGTAAGACATTTTATGAAATCGACGCACACAAACAAACTTAAACAGTTTGGTGTTACTTTCATCAGAAACTCAATCCGTGAACCATTTCTCAAACATTTGCTAATGATAAAAATCACATTTATATCGTCATAAGGACTTTTGATGGATATGGCAACACCGTTCCCAATCCAAAACCAGATAGCGAAGCTGCTATAAGTTAATACATGGGGTCATTTGGAAGCCCACAAACAAAAGTAAAAGGTAAAACCGTTTTTGAAACATTTGCTATGGATAGAAATCACATTTATATCATCACAAGGACTTATAATTGATATCGCAACATCGTTCCTAATTCAAAGCCAGATAGCGAGGCTTTTATAACTGAAATCATGGAATCATTTAGAAGCCCACAAACAAGAGTATTAGATTTAAAACCAACATGTAGAACAATCGATTTGATCGGATTGTTGAATGGTCTTGGATTTAAAATCCAGTCTGCATGAAAATCTAATGCAACTAGCAACGTAGAACATTTTCATTCAATCTAAATTGAAATGTTCAAGACAGCAGAATTCAAATGTCATATCATTTCACTATCAGATCAATTAACTGTAATGATCGATAAATTCAGTAAGACATTTTATGAAATCGACACACACGTACAAACTTAAACAGTTTGGTGTTATTTTCAACAGAAACTTAATCCGTGAACCATTTCTCAAACATTTGCTAATGATACAAATCACATTAATAGCGTCATAAGGACTTTTGATGGATATGGCAACACCGTTCCCAATCCAAAACCAGATAGCGAAGCTTCTATAACTCAATACATGGGGTCATTTAGAAACCCACAAACAAAAGTAAAAGGTTAAACCATTTCAGAAGCATTTGCCATTCATTAAGAAGCCCACAAACAAAAGTAAAAGGTTAAACCATTTCTGAAACACTTACTAAGGATAGAAATCACATTTATATCATCACAAGGACTTTTAATGGATATCGCAACATCGTTCCTAATCCAAAGCCAGAAAGCGAGGCTTTTAAAACTAAAATCATGGGATCATTTAGAAGGCCACAAACAAAAGTATTAGATTTAAAACCAACATATAGATCAATCGATTTGATCGGATTGTTGAATGGTCTTGGATTTAAAATCCAGTCTGCGTGAAAATCTAATGCAACTAGCAACGTAGAACATTTTCATTCAATCTTAATTGAAATGTTCAAGACAGCAGAATTCAAATGTCATATCATTTCACCATCAGATCAATTAACTGTAATGATCGATAAATTCAGTAAGACATTTTATGAAATCGACGCACACAAACAAACTTAAACAGTATGGTGTTGATTTCATCATAAACTAAATCCGTGAACCATTTCTCAAACATTTGCTTCTGATTTAAATCACATTTATATCGTCATAAGGACTTTTGATGGATATGGCAACACCGTTCCCAATCCAAAACCAGATAGCGAAGCTGCTATAAGTTAATACATGGGGTCATTTAGAAACCCACAAACAATAGTAAAAGGTTGCACCATTTCTGAAGCATTTGCCATTCATTTAGAAGCCCACAAACAAAAGTAAAAGGTTACACTATTTCTGAAACACTTACTAAGGATAGAAATCACATTTATATCATCACAAGGACTTTTAATGGATATCGCAACATCGTTCCTAATCCAAAGCCAGAAAGCGAGGCTTTTATAACTAAAATCATGGGATCATTTAGAAGGCCACAAACAAAAGTATTAGATTTAAAACCAACATGTAGATCAATCGATTTGATCGGATTGTTGAATGGTCTTGGATTCAAAATCCAGTCTGCATGAAAATCTAATGCAACTAGCAACGTAGAACATTTTCATTCAATCTTAATTGAAATGTTTAAGCAGAATTCAAATGTCATATCATTTCACCATCAGATCAATTAACTGTAATGATCGATAAATTCAGTCAGACATTTTATGAAATCGACGCCCACATACAAACTTAAACAGTGTCGTGTTAATTTTATCAGAAACTAAATCCGTGAACCATTTCTCAAACATTTGCTACTGATTAAAATCACATTTATATCGTCATAAGGACTTTTGATGGATATGGCAACACCGTTCCCAATCCAAAACCAGATAGCGAAGCTGCTATAAGTTAATACATGGGGTCATTTGGAAGCCCACAAACAAAAGTAAAAGGTAAAACCGTTTTTGAAACATTTGCTAAGGATTAAAATCACATTTATATCGTCACAAGGACTTTTAATGGATATCGCAACACGTTCCTAATTCAAAGCCAGATAGCGAGGCTTTTATTACTGAAATCATGGGATCATTTAGAAGCCAACAAACAAAAGTATTATATTTAAAACCAACATGTAGATCAATCGATTTGATCGGATTGTTGAATGATCTTGGATTTGAAAACCAAATTTTGAAAGGGTCGTTTATGTGTATGATACTCCATAGGGTTTTGGTGTTATTTTCATCAGAAACTAAATCCGTGACCCATTTTTCAAACATTTGCTAATGATGAAAATCACTTTTATATGGTCATAAGGACGTTTGATGGATATGGCAACACCGTTCCCAATCCAAAACCAGATAGCGAAGCTGCTATAAGTTAATACATGGGGTCATTTGGAAGCCCACAAACAAAAGTAAAAGGTTAAACCGTTTTTGAAACATTTGCTAACGATTAAAATCACATTTATATCGTCACAAGGACTTTTAATGGATATCGCAACATCGTTCCTAATTCAAAGCCAGATAGCGAGGCTTTTATTACTGAAATCATGGGATCATTTAGAAGCCCACAAACAAAGGTTTAATATTTAAAACCAACATGTAGATCAATCGATTTGATCGGATTGTTGAATGATCTTGGATTTAAAATATAGTCTGCATGAAAATCTAATGCAACTAGCAACGTAGAACATTTTCATTCAATCTTAATTGAAATGTTCAAGACAGCAGAATTCAAACGTCATATCATTTCACCATCAGATCAATTAACTGTAATGATCGATAAATTCAGTAAGACATTTTATGAAATCAACGCACACAAACAAACTTAAACAATTTGGTGTTAATTTGATCAGAAACCTGATCCGTGAATCATTTTTCAAACATTTGCTAATGATTTAAATCACATTTATGTCGTCATAAGGACGTTTGATGAATATGGCAACAACGTTCCCAATCCAAAACCAGATAGCGAAGCTGCTATAAGTTAATACATGGGGTCATTTGGAAGCCCACAAACAAAAGTAAAAGGTTAAACCGTTTTTGAAACATTTGCTAAGGATTAAAATCACATTTATATCGTCACAAGGACTTTTAATGGATATCGCAACATCGTTCCTAATTCAAAGCCAGATAGCGAGGCTTTTATTACTGAAAACATGGGATCATTAAGAAGCCAACAAACAAAAGCATTAGATTTAAAACCGACATGTAGATCAATCGAATTGATCGGAATGTTGAATGATCTTGGATTTAAAATCCAGTCTGCATGAAAATCTAATGCAACTAGCAACGTAGAACATTTTCATTCAATCTTAATTGAAATGTTCAAGACAGCAGAATTCAAATGTCATATCATTTCACCATCAGATCAATTAACTGTAATGATCGATAAATTCAGTAAGACATTTTATGAAATCGACACACACGTACAAACTTAACCAGTTTGGTGTTATTTTCAACAGAAACTATATCCGTGAACCATTTCTCAAACATTTGCTAATGATACAAGTCACATTTATATCGTCATAAGGACTTTTGATAGATATGGCAACACCAGATAGCGAAGCTTCTATAACTCAATACATGGGGTCACTTAGAAACCCACAAACAATAGTAAAAGGTTAAACCATTTCAGAAGCATTTTCCATTCATTAAGAAGCCCACAAACAAAAGTAAAAGGTTAAACCATTTCTGAAACACTTACTAAGGATAGAAATCACATTTATATCATCACAAGGACTTTTAATGGATATCGCAACATCGTTCCTTATCCAAAGCCAGAAAGCAAGGCTTTTATAACTAAAATCATGGGATCATTTAGAAGCCCACAAACAAAAGTATTAGATTTAAAACCAACATGTAGATCAATCGATATGATCAGATTGTTGAATGGTCTTGGATTTAAAATCCAGTCTGCGTGAAAATCTAATGCAACTAGCAACGTAGAACATTTTCATTCAATCTAAATTGAAATGTTCAAGACAGCAGAATTCAAATGTCATATTATTTCACCATCAGATCAATTAACTGTAATGATCGATAAATTCAGTAAGACATTTTATGAAATCGACACACACGTACAAACTTAAACAGTGTGGTGTTATTTTCAACAGAAACTATATCCGTGAACAATTTCTCAAATATTTGCTAATGATACAAATCACATTTATATCGTCATAAGGACTTTTGATGGATATGGCAACACCGTTCCCAATCCAAAACCAGATAGCGAAGCTTCTATATTTCAATACATGGGGTCATTTAGAAACCCACAAACAAAAGTAAAAGGTTAAACCATTTCAGAAGCATTTGCCATTCATTAAGAAGCCCACAAACAAAAGTAAAAGGTTAAACCATTTCTGAAACACTTACTAAGGATAGAAATCACATTTATATCGTCACAAGGACTTTTAATGGATATCGCAACATCGCTCCTAATCCAAAGCCAGAAAGCGAGGCTTTTATAACTAAAATCATGGGATCATTTAGAAGGCCACAAACAAAAGTATTAGATTTAAAACCAACATGTAGATCAATCGATTTGATCGGATTGTTGAATGGTCTTGGATTTAAAATCCAGTCTGCGTGAAAATCTAATGCAACTAGCAACGTAGAACATTTTCATTCAATCTTAATTGAATTGTTCAAGACAGCAGAATTCAAATGTCATATCATTTCATTATCAGATCAATTAACTGTAATGATCGATAAATTCAGTAAGAAATTTTATGAAATCGACGCACAAAAACAAACTTAAACAGTATGGTGTTGATTTCATCAGAAACTCAATCCGTGAACCATTTCTCAAACATTTGCTAATGATAAAAATCACATTTATATCGTCATAAGGACTTTTGATGGATATGGCAACACCGTTCCCAATCCAAAACCAGATAGCGAAGCTGCTATAAGTTAATACATGGGGTCATTTGGAAGCCCACAAACAAAAGTAAAAGGTTAAACCGTTTTTGAAACATTTGCTAAGGATTAAAATCACATTTATATCGTCACAAGGACTTTTAATGGATATCGCAACATCGTTCCTAATTCAAAGCCAGATAGCGAGGCTTTTATTACTGAAATCATGGGATCATTTAGAAGCCCACAAACAAAGGTTTAATATTTAAAACCAACATGTAGATCAATCGATTTGATCGGATTGTTGAATGATCTTGGATTTAAAATATAGTCTGCATGAAAATCTAATGCAACTAGCAACGTAGAACATTTTCATTCAATCTTAATTGAAATGTTCAAGACAGCAGAATTCAAACGTCATATCATTTCACCATCAGATCAATTAACTGTAATGATCGATAAATTCAGTAAGACATTTTATGAAATCGACGCACACAAACAAACTTAAACAGTTTGGTGTTACTTTCATCAGAAACTCAATCCGTGAACCATTTCTCAAACATTTGCTAATGATAAAAATCACATTTATATCGTCATAAGGACTTTTGATGGATATGGCAACACCGTTCCCAATCCAAAACCAGATAGCGAAGCTGCTATAAGTTAATACATGGGGTCATTTGGAAGCCCACAAACAAAAGTAAAAGGTAAAACCGTTTTTGAAACATTTGCTATGGATAGAAATCACATTTATATCATCACAAGGACTTTTAATTGATATCGCAACATCGTTCCTAATTCAAAGCCAGAAAGCGAGGCTTTTATAACTTAAATCATGGGATCATTTAGAAGCCCACAAACAAAAGTATTAGATTTAAAACCAACATGTAGATCAATCGATTTGATCAGATTGTTGAATGGTCTTGGATTTAAAATCCAGTCTGCGTGAAAATCTAATGCAACTAGCAACGTAGAACATTTTCATTCAATCTTAATTGAAATGTTCAAGACAGCAGAATTCAAATGTCATATCATTTCACCATCAGATCAATTAACTGTAATGATCGATAAATTCAGTAAGACATTTTATGAAATCGACGCACACAAACAAACTTAAACAGTTTGGTGTTACTTTCATCAGAAACTCAATCCGTGAACCATTTCTCAAACATTTGCTAATGATAAAAATCACATTTATATCGTCATAAGGACTTTTGATGGATATGGCAACACCGTTCCCAATCCAAAACCAGATAGCGAAGCTGCTATAAGTTAATACATGGGGTCATTTGGAAGCCCACAAACAAAAGTAAAAGGTAAAACCGTTTTTGAAACATTTGCTATGGATAGAAATCACATTTATATCATCACAAGGACTTTTAATTGATATCGCAACATCGTTCCTAATTCAAAGCCAGATAGCGAGGCTTTTATAACTGAAATCATGGAATCATTTAGAAGCCCACAAACAAGAGTATTAGATTTAAAACCAACATGTAGAACAATCGATTTGATCGGATTGTTGAATGGTCTTGGATTTAAAATCCAGTCTGCATGAAAATCTAATGCAACTAGCAACGTAGAACATTTTCATTCAATCTAAATTGAAATGTTCAAGACAGCAGAATTCAAATGTCATATCATTTCACTATCAGATCAATTAACTGTAATGATCGATAAATTCAGTAAGACATTTTATGAAATCGACGCACACGTACAAACTTAAACAGTTTTCTGTTATTTTCAACAGAAACTTAATCCGTGAACCATTTCTCAAACATTTGCTAATGATACAAATCACATTAATATCGTCATAAGGACTTTTGATGGATATGGCAACACCGTTCCCAATCCAAAACCAGATAGCGAAGCTTCTATAACTCAATACATGGGGTCATTTAGAAACCCACAAACAAAAGTAAAAGGTTAAACCATTTCAGAAGCATTTGCCATTCATTAAGAAGCCCACAAACAAAAGTAAAAGGTTAAACCATTTCTGAAACACTTACTAAGGATAGAAATCACATTTATATCATCACAAGGACTTTTAATGGATATCGCAACATCGTTCCTAATCCAAAGCCAGAAAGCGAGGCTTTTAAAACTAAAATCATGGGATCATTTAGAAGGCCGCAAACAAAAGTATTAGATTTAAAACCAACATATAGATCAATCGATTTGATCGGATTGTTGAATGGTCTTGGATTTAAAATCCAGTCTGCGTGAAAATCTAATGCAACTAGCAACGTAGAACATTTTCATTCAATCTTAATTGAATTGTTCAAGACAGCAGAATTCAAATGTCATATCATTTCATTATCAGATCAATTAACTGTAATGATCGATAAATTCAGTAAGAAATTTTATGAAATCGACGCACACAAACAAACTTAAACAGTATGGTGTTGATTTCATCATAAACTAAATCCGTGAACCATTTCTCAAACATTTGCTTCTGATTTAAATCACATTTATATCGTCATAAGGACTTTTGATGGATATGGCAACACCGTTCCCAATCCAAAACCAGATAGCGAAGCTGCTATAAGTTAATACATGGGGTCATTTGGAAGCCCACAAACAAAAGTAAAAGGTTAAACCGTTGCTGAAACATTTGCTAAGGATTAAAATCACATTTATGTCGTCACAAGGACTTTTAATGGATATCGCAACATCGTTCCTAATTCAAAGCCAGATAGCGAGGCTTTTATTACTGAAATCATGGGATCATTTAGAAGCCCACATACAAAAGTATAACATTTAAAACCAACATGTAGATCAATCGATTTGATCGGATTGTTGAATGATCTTGGATTCAAAATCCAGTCTGCGTGAAAATCTAATGCAACTAGCAACGTAGAACATTTTCATTCAATCTTAATTGAAATGTTCAAGACAGCAGAATTCAAATGTCATATCATTTCACCATCAGATCAATTAACTGTAATGATCGATAAATTCAGTAAGACATTTTATGAAATCGTCGCACACGTACAATCTTAAACAGTGTGGTTTTGATTTCATCAGAAACTAAATCCGCGAACCATTTCACAAACATTTGCTAATTATAAAAATCACAATATATATCCTCATAAGGACGTTTGATAGATATGGAAACACCGTTCCCAATCCAAAACCAGATAGCGAAGCTGCTATAAGTTAATACATGGGGTCATTTGGAAGCCCACAAACAAAAGTAAAAGGTAAAACCGTTTTTGAAACATTTGCTAAGGATTGAAATCACATTTATGTCGTCACAAGGACTTTTAATGGATATCGCAACATCGTTCCTAATTCAAAGCCAGATAGCGAGGCTTTTATAACTGAAATCATGGGATCATTTAGAAGCCCACAAACAAAGGTTTTATATTTAAAACCAACATGTAGATCAATCGATTTGATCGGATTGTTGAATGGTCTTGGATTCAAAATCCAGTCTGCATGAAAATCTAATGCAACTAGCAACGTTGAACATTTTCATTCAATCTTAATTGAAATGTTTAAGCAGAATTCAAATGTCATATCATTTCACCATCAGATCAATTAACTGTAATGATCGATAAATTCAGTAAGAAATTTTATGAAATCGTCGCACACGTACAATCTAAAACAGTTTGGTGTTATTTTCAACAGAAACTATATCCGTGAACCATTTCTCAAACATTTGCTACTGATACAAATCACATTTATATCGTCATAAGGACTTTTGATGGATATGGCAACACCGTTCCCAATCCAAAACCAGATAGCGAAGCTTTTATAACTCAATACATGGGGTCATTTAGAAACCCACAAACAAAAGTAAAAGGTTAAACCATTTCAGAAGCATTTGCCATTCAGTTAGAAGCCCACAAACAAAAGTAAAAGGTTAAACCATTTCTGAAACACTTACTAAGGATAGAAATCACATTTATATCATCACAAGGACTTTTAATGGATATCGCAACATCGTTCCTAATCCAAAGCCAGAAAGCGAGGCTTTTATAACTAAAATCATGGGATCATTTAGAAGGCCACAAACAAAAGTATTAGATTTAAAACCAACATATAGATCAATCGATTTGATCGGATTGTTGAATGGTCTTGGATTTAAAATCCAGTCTGCGTGAAAATCTAATGCAACTTGCAACGTAGAACATTTTCATTCAATCTTAATTGAATTGTTCAAGACAGCAGAATTCAAATGTCATATCATTTCACTATCAGATCAATTAACTGTAATGATCGATAAATTCAGTAAGACATTTTATGAAATCGACGCACACGTACAAACTTAAACAGTGTGGTGTTGATTTTATCATAAACTAAATCCGTGAACCATTTCTCAAACATTTGCTACTGATAAAAATCACATTTATATCGTCATAAGGACTTTTGATGGATATGGCAACACCGTTCCCAATCCAAAACCAGATAGCGAAGCTGCTATAAGTTAATACATGGGGTCATTTAGAAACCCACAAACAAAAGTAAAAGGCTGCACCATTTCTGAAGCATTTGCCATTCATTTAGAAGCCCACAAACAAAAGTAAAAGGTTACACTATTTCTGAAACACTTACTAAGGATAGAAATCACATTTATTTCATCACAAGGACTTTTAATGGATATCGCAACATCGTTCCTAATCCAAAGCCAGAAAGCGAGGCTTTTATAACTAAAATCATGGGATCATTTAGAAGGCCACAAACAAAAGTATTAGATTTAAAACCAACATGTAGATCAATCGATTTGATCGGATTGTTGAATGGTCTTGGATTCAAAATCCAGTCTGCATGAAAATCTAATGCAACTAGCAACGTAGAACATTTTCATTCAATCTTAATTGAAATGTTCAAGACAGCAGAATTCAAACGTCATATCATTTCACCATCAGATCAATTAACTGTAATGATCGGTAAATTCAGTCAGACATTTTATGAAATCGACGCCCACATACAAACTTAAACAGTGTCGTGTTAATTTGATCAGAAACTAAATCCGTGAACCATTTCTCAAACATTTGCTACTGATTAAAATCACATTTATATCGTCATAAGGACTTTTGATGGATATGGCAACACCGTTCCCAATCCAAAACCAGATAGCGAAGCTGCTATAAGTTAATACATGGGGTCATTTGGAAGCCCACAAACAAAAGTAAAAGGTAAAACCGTTTTTGAAACATTTGCTAAGGATTAAAATCACATTTATATCGTCACAAGGACTTTTAATGGATATCGCAACACGTTCCTAATTCAAAGCCAGATAGCGAGGCTTTTATAACTGAAATCATGGGATCATTTAGAAGCCCACAAACAAAGGTTTAATATTTAAAACCAACATGTAGATCAATCGATTTTATCGGATTGTTGAATGATCTTGGATTAAAAATATAGTCTGCATGAAAATCTAATGCAACTAGCAACGTAGAACATTTTCATTCAATCTTAATTGAAATGTTCAAGACAGCAGAATTCAAACGTCATATCATTTCACCATCAGATCAATTAACTGTAATGATCGATAAATTCAGTAAGACATTTTATGAAATCGACGCACACAAACAAACTTAAACAATTTGGTGTTAATTTGATCAGAAACCTGATCCGTGAATCATTTTTCAAACATTTGCTAATGATTTAAATCACATTTATGTCGTCATAAGGACGTTTGATGAATATGGCAACAACGTTCCCAATCCAAAACCAGATAGCGAAGCTGCTATAAGTTAATACATGGGGTCATTTGGAAGCCCACAAACAAAAGTAAAAGGTTAAACCGTTTTTGAAACATTTGCTAAGGATTAAAATCACATTTATATCGTCACAAGGACTTTTAATGGATATCGCAACATCGTTCCTAATTCAAAGCCAGATAGCGAGGCTTTTATTACTGAAAACATGGGATCATTAAGAAGCCAACAAACAAAAGTATTAGATTTAAAACCGACATGTAGATCAATCGAATTGATCGGAATGTTGAATGATCTTGGATTTAAAATCCAGTCTGCATGAAAATCTAATGCAACTAGCAACGTAGAACATTTTCATTCAATCTTAATTGAAATGTTCAAGACAGCAGAATTCAAATGTCATATCATTTCACCATCAGATCAATTAACTGTAATGATCGATAAATTCAGTAAGACATTTTATGAAATCGACACACACGTACAAACTTAACCAGTTTGGTGTTATTTTCAACAGAAACTATATCCGTGAACCATTTCTCAAACATTTGCTAATGATACAAGTCACATTTATATCGTCATAAGGACTTTTGATAGATATGGCAACACCAGATAGCGAAGCTTCTATAACTCAATACATGGGGTCATTTAGAAACCCACAAACAATAGTAAAAGGTTAAACCATTTCAGAAGCATTTTCCATTCATTAAGAAGCCCACAAACAAAAGTAAAAGGTTAAACCATTTCTGAAACACTTACTAAGGATAGAAATCACATTTATATCATCACAAGGACTTTTAATGGATATCGCAACATCGTTCCTTATCCAAAGCCAGAAAGCAAGGCTTTTATAACTAAAATCATGGGATCATTTAGAAGCCCACAAACAAAAGTATTAGATTTAAAACCAACATGTAGAACAATCGATATGATCAGATTGTTGAATGGTCTTGGTTTTAAAATCCAGTCTGCGTGAAAATCTAATGCAACTAGCAACGTAGAACATTTTCATTCAATCTAAATTGAAATGTTCAAGACAGCAGAATTCAAATGTCATATCATTTCACCATCAGATCAATTAACTGTAATGATCGATAAATTCAGTAAGACATTTTATGAAATCGACACACACGTACAAACTTAAACAGTGTGGTGTTATTTTCAACAGAAACTATATCCGTGAACAATTTCTCAAATATTTGCTAATGATACAAATCACATTTATATCGTCATAAGGACTTTTGATGGATATGGCAACACCGTTCCCAATCCAAAACCAGATAGCGAAGCTTCTATATTTCAATAAATGGGGTCATTTAGAAACCCACAAACAAAAGTAAAAGGTTAAACCATTTCAGAAGCATTTGCCATTCATTAAGAAGCCCACAAACAAAAGTAAAAGGTTAAACCATTTCTGAAACACTTACTAAGGATAGAAATCACATTTATATCATCACAAGGACTTTTAATGGATATCGCAACATCGTTCCTAATCCAAAGCCAGATAGCGAGGCTTTTATTACTGAAATCATGGGATCATTTAGAAGCCCACAAACAAAGGTTAAATATTTAAAACCAACATGTAGATCAATCGATTTGATCGGATTGTTGAATGATCTTGGATTAAAAATATAGTCTGCATGAAAATCTAATGCAACTAGCAACGTAGAACATTTTCATTCAATCTTAATTGAAATGTTTAAGCAGAATTCAAATGTCATATCATTTCACCATCAGATCAATTAACTGTAATGATCGATAAATTCAGTCAGACATTTTATGAAATCGACGCCCACATACAAACTTAAACAGTGTCGTGTTAATTTGATCAGAAACTAAATCCGTGAACCATTTCTCAAACATTTGCTACTGATTAAAATCACATTTATATCGTCATAAGGACTTTTGATGGATATGGCAACACCGTTCCCAATCCAAAACCAGATAGCGAAGCTGCTATAAGTTAATACATGGGGTCATTTGGAAGCCCACAAACAAAAGTAAAAGGTAAAACCGTTTTTGAAACATTTGCTAAGGATTAAAATCACATTTATATCGTCACAAGGACTTTTAATGGATATCGCAACATCGTTCCTAATCCAAAGCCAGATAGCGAGGCTTTTATTACTGAAATCATGGGATCATTTAGAAGCCCACAAACAAAGGTTAAATATTTAAAACCAACATGTAGATCAATCGATTTGATCGGATTGTTGAATGGTCTTGGATTCAAAATCCAGTCTGCATGAAAATCTAATGCAACTAGCAACGTAGAACATTTTCATTCAATCTTAATTGAAATGTTCAAGACAGCAGAATTCAAACGTCATATCATTTCACCATCAGATCAATTAACTGTAATGATCGGTAAATTCAGTCAGACATTTTATGAAATCGACGCCCACATACAAACTTAAACAGTGTCGTGTTAATTTGATCAGAAACTAAATCCGTGAACCATTTCTCAAACATTTGCTACTGATTAAAATCACATTTATATCGTCATAAGGACTTTTGATGGATATGGCAACACCGTTCCCAATCCAAAACCAGATAGCGAAGCTGCTATAAGTTAATACATGGGGTCATTTGGAAGCCCACAAACAAAAGTAAAAGGTAAAACCGTTTTTGAAACATTTGCTAAGGATTAAAATCACATTTATATCGTCACAAGGACTTTTAATGGATATCGCAACACGTTCCTAATTCAAAGCCAGATAGCGAGGCTTTTATAACTGAAATCATGGGATCATTTAGAAGCCCACAAACAAAGGTTTAATATTTAAAACCAACATGTAGATCAATCGATTTTATCGGATTGTTGAATGATCTTGGATTAAAAATATAGTCTGCATGAAAATCTAATGCAACTAGCAACGTAGAACATTTTCATTCAATCTTAATTGAAATGTTCAAGACAGCAGAATTCAAACGTCATATCATTTCACCATCAGATCAATTAACTGTAATGATCGATAAATTCAGTAAGACATTTTATGAAATCGACGCACACAAACAAACTTAAACAATTTGGTGTTAATTTGATCAGAAACCTGATCCGTGAATCATTTTTCAAACATTTGCTAATGATTTAAATCACATTTATGTCGTCATAAGGACGTTTGATGAATATGGCAACAACGTTCCCAATCCAAAACCAGATAGCGAAGCTGCTATAAGTTAATACATGGGGTCATTTGGAAGCCCACAAACAAAAGTAAAAGGTTAAACCGTTTTTGAAACATTTGCTAAGGATTAAAATCACATTTATATCGTCACAAGGACTTTTAATGGATATCGCAACATCGTTCCTAATTCAAAGCCAGATAGCGAGGCTTTTATTACTGAAAACATGGGATCATTAAGAAGCCAACAAACAAAAGTATTAGATTTAAAACCGACATGTAGATCAATCGAATTGATCGGAATGTTGAATGATCTTGGATTTAAAATCCAGTCTGCATGAAAATCTAATGCAACTAGCAACGTAGAACATTTTCATTCAATCTTAATTGAAATGTTCAAGACAGCAGAATTCAAATGTCATATCATTTCACCATCAGATCAATTAACTGTAATGATCGATAAATTCAGTAAGACATTTTATGAAATCGACACACACGTACAAACTTAACCAGTTTGGTGTTATTTTCAACAGAAACTATATCCGTGAACCATTTCTCAAACATTTGCTAATGATACAAGTCACATTTATATCGTCATAAGGACTTTTGATAGATATGGCAACACCAGATAGCGAAGCTTCTATAACTCAATACATGGGGTCATTTAGAAACCCACAAACAATAGTAAAAGGTTAAACCATTTCAGAAGCATTTTCCATTCATTAAGAAGCCCACAAACAAAAGTAAAAGGTTAAACCATTTCTGAAACACTTACTAAGGATAGAAATCACATTTATATCATCACAAGGACTTTTAATGGATATCGCAACATCGTTCCTTATCCAAAGCCAGAAAGCAAGGCTTTTATAACTAAAATCATGGGATCATTTAGAAGCCCACAAACAAAAGTATTAGATTTAAAACCAACATGTAGAACAATCGATATGATCAGATTGTTGAATGGTCTTGGTTTTAAAATCCAGTCTGCGTGAAAATCTAATGCAACTAGCAACGTAGAACATTTTCATTCAATCTAAATTGAAATGTTCAAGACAGCAGAATTCAAATGTCATATCATTTCACCATCAGATCAATTAACTGTAATGATCGATAAATTCAGTAAGACATTTTATGAAATCGACACACACGTACAAACTTAAACAGTGTGGTGTTATTTTCAACAGAAACTATATCCGTGAACAATTTCTCAAATATTTGCTAATGATACAAATCACATTTATATCGTCATAAGGACTTTTGATGGATATGGCAACACCGTTCCCAATCCAAAACCAGATAGCGAAGCTTCTATATTTCAATAAATGGGGTCATTTAGAAACCCACAAACAAAAGTAAAAGGTTAAACCATTTCAGAAGCATTTGCCATTCATTAAGAAGCCCACAAACAAAAGTAAAAGGTTAAACCATTTCTGAAACACTTACTAAGGATAGAAATCACATTTATATCATCACAAGGACTTTTAATGGATATCGCAACATCGTTCCTAATCCAAAGCCAGATAGCGAGGCTTTTATTACTGAAATCATGGGATCATTTAGAAGCCCACAAACAAAGGTTAAATATTTAAAACCAACATGTAGATCAATCGATTTGATCGGATTGTTGAATGATCTTGGATTAAAAATATAGTCTGCATGAAAATCTAATGCAACTAGCAACGTAGAACATTTTCATTCAATCTTAATTGAAATGTTTAAGCAGAATTCATATGTCATATCATTTCACCATCAGATCAATTAACTGTAATGATCGATAAATTCAGTCAGACATTTTATGAAATCGACGCCCACATACAAACTTAAACAGTGTCGTGTTAATTTGATCAGAAACTAAATCCGTGAACCATTTCTCAAACATTTGCTTATGATACAAATCACATTTATATCGTCATAAGGACTTTTGATGGATATGGCAACACCGTTCCCAATCCAAAACCAGATAGCGAAGCTGCTATAAGTTAATACATGGGGTCATTTGGAAGCCCACAAACAAAAGTAAAAGGTAAAACCGTTTTTGAAACATTTGCTAAGGATTAAAATCACATTTATATCGTCACAAGGACTTTTAATGGATATCGCAACACGTTCCTAATTCAAAGCCAGATAGCGAGGCTTTTATAACTGAAATCATGGGATCATTTAGAAGCCAACAAACAAAAGTATTATATTTAAAACCAACATGTAGATCAATCGATTTGATCGGATTGTTGAATGATCTTGGATTTGAAAACCAAATTTTGAAAGGGTCGTTTATGTGTATGATACTCCATAGGGTTTTGGTGTTATTTTCATCAGAAACTAAATCCGTGACCCATTTTTCAAACATTTGCTAATGATGAAAATCACTTTTATATGGTCAAAAGGACGTTTGATAGATATGGCAACACCGTTCCCAATCCAAAACCAGATAGCGAAGCTGCTATAAGTTAATACATGGGGTCATTTGGAAGCCCACAAACAAAAGTAAAAGGTTAAACCGTTTTTGAAACATTTGCTAAGGATTAAAATCACATTTATATCGTCACAAGGACTTTTAATGGATATCGCATCATCGTTCCTAATTCAAAGCCAGATAGCGAGGCTTTTATTACTGAAATCATGGGATCATTTAGAAGCCCACAAACAAAGGTTTTATATTTAAAACCAACATGTAGATCAATCGATTTGATCGGATTGTTGAATGATCTTGGATTAAAAATATAGTCTGCATGAAAATCTATTGCAACTAGCAACGTAGAACATTTTCATTCAATCTTAATTGAAATGTTCAAGACAGCAGAATTCAAACGTCATATCATTTCACCATCAGATCAATTAACTGTAATGATCGATAAATTCAGTAAGACATTTTATGAAATCGACGCACACAAACAAACTTAAACAGTTTGGTGTTACTTTCATCAGAAACTCAATCCGTGAACCATTTCTCAAACATTTGCTAATGATAAAAATCACATTTATATCGTCATTAGGACTTTTGATGGATATGGCAACACCGTTCCCAATCCAAAACCAGATAGCGAAGCTGCTATAAGTTAATACATGGGGTCATTTGGAAGCCCACAAACAAAAGTAAAAGGTAAAACCGTTTTTGAAACATTTGCTAAGGATTAAAATCACATTTATATCGTCACAAGGACTTTTAATGGATATCGCAACACGTTCCTAATTCAAAGCCAGATAGCGAGGCTTTTATTACTGAAATCATGGGATCATTTAGAAGCCCACAAACAAAGGTTTTATATTTAAAACCAACATGTAGATCAATCGATTTGATCGGATTGTTGAATGGTCTTGGATTCAAAATCCAGTCTGCATGAAAATCTAATGCAACTAGCAACGTTGAACATTTTCATTCAATCTTAATTGAAATGTTTAAGCAGAATTCAAATGTCATATCATTTCACCATCAGATCAATTAACTGTAATGATCGATAAATTCAGTAAGACATTTTATGAAATCGTCGCACACGTACAATCTAAAACAGTTTGGTGTTATTTTCAACAGAAACTATATCCGTGAACCATTTCTCAAACATTTGCTACTGATACAAATCACATTTATATCGTCATAAGGACTTTTGATGGATATGGCAACACCGTTCCCAATCCAAAACCAGATAGCGAAGCTTCTTTAACTCAATACATGGGGTCATTTAGAAACCCACAAACAAAAGTAAAAGGTTAAACCATTTCAGAAGCATTTGCCATTCATTAAGAAGCCCACAAACAAAAGTAAAAGGTTAAACCATTTCTGAAACACTTACTAAGGATAGAAATCACATTTATATCATCACAAGGACTTTTAATGGATATCGCAACATCGTTCCTAATCCAAAGCCAGAAAGCGAGGCTTTTAAAACTAAAATCATGGGATCATTTAGAAGGCCACAAACAAAAGTATTAGATTTAAAACCAACATATAGATCAATCGATTTGATCGGATTGTTGAATGGTCTTGGATTTAAAATCCAGTCTGCGTGAAAATCTAATGCAACTAGCAACGTAGAACATTTTCATTCAATCTTAATTGAATTGTTCAAGACAGCAGAATTCAAATGTCATATCATTTCATTATCAGATCAATTAACTGTAATGATCGATAAATTCAGTAAGAAATTTTATGAAATCGACGCACACAAACAAACTTAAACAGTATGGTGTTGATTTCATCATAAACTAAATCCGTGAACCATTTCTCAAACATTTGCTTCTGATTTAAATCACATTTATATCGTCATAAGGACTTTTGATGGATATGGCAACACCGTTCCCAATCCAAAACCAGATAGCGAAGCTGCTATAAGTTAATACATGAGGTCATTTGGAAGCCCACAAACAAAAGTAAAAGGTTAAACCGTTTTTGAAACATTTGCTAAGGATTAAAATCACATTTATGTCGTCACAAGGACTTTTAATGGATATCGCAACATCGTTCCTAATTCAAAGCCAGATAGCGAGGCTTTTATTACTGAAATCATGGGATCATTTAGAAGCCCACAAACAAAGGTTTTATATTTAAAACCAACATGTAGATCAATCGATTTGATCGGATTGTTGAATGATCTTGGATTTAAAATCCAGTCTGCGTGAAAATCTAATGCAACTAGCAACGTAGAACATTTTCATTCAATCTTAATTGAAATGTTCAAGACAGCAGAATTCAAATGTCATATCATTTCACCATCAGATCAATTAACTGTAATGATCGATAAATTCAGTAAGACATTTTATGAAATCGTCGCACACGTACAATCTAAAACAGTTTGGTGTTATTTTCAACAGAAACTATATCCGTGAACCATTTCTCAAACATTTGCTACTGATACAAATCACATTTATATCGTCATAAGGACTTTTGATGGATATGGCAACACCGTTCCCAATCCAAAACCAGATAGCGAAGCTTCTTTAACTCAATACATGGGGTCATTTAGAAACCCACAAACAAAAGTAAAAGGTTAAACCATTTCAGAAGCATTTGCCATTCATTAAGAAGCCCACAAACAAAAGTAAAAGGTTAAACCATTTCTGAAACACTTACTAAGGATAGAAATCACATTTATATCATCACAAGGACTTTTAATGGATATCGCAACATCGTTCCTAATCCAAAGCCAGAAAGCGAGGCTTTTAAAACTAAAATCATGGGATCATTTAGAAGGCCACAAACAAAAGTATTAGATTTAAAACCAACATATAGATCAATCGATTTGATCGGATTGTTGAATGGTCTTGGATTTAAAATCCAGTCTGCGTGAAAATCTAATGCAACTAGCAACGTAGAACATTTTCATTCAATCTTAATTGAATTGTTCAAGACAGCAGAATTCAAATGTCATATCATTTCATTATCAGATCAATTAACTGTAATGATCGATAAATTCAGTAAGAAATTTTATGAAATCGACGCACACAAACAAACTTAAACAGTATGGTGTTGATTTCATCATAAACTAAATCCGTGAACCATTTCTCAAACATTTGCTTCTGATTTAAATCACATTTATATCGTCATAAGGACTTTTGATGGATATGGCAACACCGTTCCCAATCCAAAACCAGATAGCGAAGCTGCTATAAGTTAATACATGAGGTCATTTGGAAGCCCACAAACAAAAGTAAAAGGTTAAACCGTTTTTGAAACATTTGCTAAGGATTAAAATCACATTTATGTCGTCACAAGGACTTTTAATGGATATCGCAACATCGTTCCTAATTCAAAGCCAGATAGCGAGGCTTTTATTACTGAAATCATGGGATCATTTAGAAGCCCACAAACAAAGGTTTTATATTTAAAACCAACATGTAGATCAATCGATTTGATCGGATTGTTGAATGATCTTGGATTTAAAATCCAGTCTGCGTGAAAATCTAATGCAACTAGCAACGTAGAACATTTTCATTCAATCTTAATTGAAATGTTCAAGACAGCAGAATTCAAATGTCATATCATTTCACCATCAGATCAATTACCTATAATAATCGATAAATTCAGTAAGACATTTTATGAAATCGTCGCACACGTACAATCTTAAACAGTGTGGTTTTGATTTCATCAGAAACTAAATCCGCGAACCATTTCACAAACATTTGCTAATTATAAAAATCACATTTATATCCTCATAAGGACGTTTGATAGATATGGAAACACCGATCCCAATCCAAAACCAGATAGCGAAGCTGCTATAAGTTAATACATGGGGTCATTTGGAAGCCCACAAACAAAAGTAAAAGGTAAAACCGTTTTTGAAACATTTGCTAAGGATTGAAATCACATTTATGTCGTCACAAGGACTTTTAATGGATATCGCAACATCGTTCCTAATTCAAAGCCAGATAGCGAGGCTTTTATTACTGAAATCATGGGATCATTTAGAAGCCCACAAACAAAGGTTTTATATTTAAAACCAACATGTAGATCAATCGATTTGATCGGATTGTTGAATGGTCTTGGATTCAAAATCCAGTCTGCATGAAAATCTAATGCAACTAGCAACGTTGAACATTTTCATTCAATCTTAATTGAAATGTTTAAGCAGAATTCAAATGTCATATCATTTCACCATCAGATCAATTAACTGTAATGATCGATAAATTCAGTAAGACATTTTATGAAATCGTCGCACACGTACAATCTAAAACAGTTTGGTGTTATTTTTAACAGAAACTATATCCGTGAACCATTTCTCAAACATTTGCTACTGATAAAAATCACATTTATATCGTCATAAGGACTTTTGATGGATATGGCAACACCGTTCCCAATCCAAAACCAGATAGCGAAGCTTCTATAACTCAATACATGGGGTCATTTAGAAACCCACAAACAAAAGTAAAAGGTTAAACCATTTCAGAAGCATTTGCCATTCATTAAGAAGCCCACAAACAAAAGTAAAAGGTTAAACCATTTCTGAAACACTTACTAAGGATAGAAATCACATTTATATCATCACAAGGACTTTTAATGGATATCGCAACATCGTTCCTAATCCAAAGCCAGAAAGCGAGGCTTTTATAACTAAAATCATGGGATCATTTAGAAGGCCACAAACAAAAGTATTAGATTTAAAACCAACATATAGATCAATCGATTTGATCGGATTGTTGAATGGTCTTGGATTTAAAATCCAGTCTGCGTGAAAATCTAATGCAACTAGCAACGTAGAACATTTTCATTCAATCTTAATTGAATTGTTCAAGACAGCAGAATTCAAATGTCATATCATTACACTATCAGATCAATTAACTGTAATGATCGATAAATTCAGTAAGACATTTTATGAAATCGACGCACAGGTACAAACTTAAACAGTATGGTGTTGATTTTATCATAAACTAAATCCGTGAACCATTTCTCAAACATTTGCTACTGATAAAAATCACATTTATATCGTCATAAGGACTTTTGATGGATATGGCAACACCGTTCCCAATCCAAAACCAGATAGCGAAGCTGCTATAAGTTAATACATGGGGTCATTTGGAAGCCCACAAACAAAAGTAAAAGATAAAACCGTTTTTGAAACATTTGCTATGGATAAAAATCACATTTATATCATCACAAGGACTTTTAATTGATATCGCAACATCGTTCCTAATTCAAAGCCAGATAGCGAGGCTTTTATAACTGAAATCATGGAATCATTTAGAAGCCCACAAACAAGAGTATTAGATTTAAAACCAACATGTAGATCAATCGATTTGATCGGATTGTTGAATGGTCATGGATTTAAAATCCAGTCTGAGTGAAAATCTAATGCTACTAGCAACGTAGAACATTTTCATCCAATCTTAATTGAATTGTTCAAGACAGCAGAATTCAAATGTCATATCATTTCACTATCAGATCAATTAACTATAATGATCGATAAATTCAGTAAGACATTTTATGAAATCGTCGCACACGTACAATCTTAAACAGTGTGGTTTTGATTTCATCAGAAACTAAATCCGCGAACCATTTCACAAACATTTGCTAATTATAAAAATCACATTTATATCCTCATAAGGACGTTTGATAGATATGGAAACACCGTTCCCAATCCAAAACCAGATAGCGAAGCTGCTATAAGTTAATACATGGGGTCATTTGGAAGCCCACAAACAAAAGTAAAAGGTAAAACCGTTTTTGAAACATTTGCTAAGGATTGAAATCACATTTATGTCGTCACAAGGACTTTTAATGGATATCGCAACATCGTTCCTAATTCAAAGCCAGATAGCGAGGCTTTTATTACTGAAATCATGGGATCATTTAGAAGCCCACAAACAAAGGTTTTATATTTAAAACCAACATGTAGATCAATCGATTTGATCGGATTGTTGAATGGTCTTGGATTCAAAATCCAGTCTGCATGAAAATCTAATGCAACTAGCAACGTTGAACATTTTCATTCAATCTTAATTGAAATGTTTAAGCAGAATTCAAATGTCATATCATTTCACCATCAGATCAATTAACTGTAATGATCGATAAATTCAGTAAGACATTTTATGAAATCGTCGCACACGTACAATCTAAAACAGTTTGGTGTTATTTTTAACAGAAACTATATCCGTGAACCATTTCTCAAACATTTGCTACTGATAAAAATCACATTTATATCGTCATAAGGACTTTTGATGGATATGGCAACACCGTTCCCAATCCAAAACCAGATAGCGAAGCTTCTATAACTCAATACATGGGGTCATTTAGAAACCCACAAACAAAAGTAAAAGGTTAAACCATTTCAGAAGCATTTGCCATTCATTAAGAAGCCCACAAACAAAAGTAAAAGGTTAAACCATTTCTGAAACACTTACTAAGGATAGAAATCACATTTATATCATCACAAGGACTTTTAATGGATATCGCAACATCGTTCCTAATCCAAAGCCAGAAAGCGAGGCTTTTATAACTAAAATCATGGGATCATTTAGAAGGCCACAAACAAAAGTATTAGATTTAAAACCAACATATAGATCAATCGATTTGATCGGATTGTTGAATGGTCTTGGATTTAAAATCCAGTCTGCGTGAAAATCTAATGCAACTAGCAACGTAGAACATTTTCATTCAATCTTAATTGAATTGTTCAAGACAGCAGAATTCAAATGTCATATCATTACACTATCAGATCAATTAACTGTAATGATCGATAAATTCAGTAAGACATTTTATGAAATCGACGCACAGGTACAAACTTAAACAGTATGGTGTTGATTTTATCATAAACTAAATCCGTGAACCATTTCTCAAACATTTGCTACTGATAAAAATCACATTTATATCGTCATAAGGACTTTTGATGGATATGGCAACACCGTTCCCAATCCAAAACCAGATAGCGAAGCTGCTATAAGTTAATACATGGGGTCATTTGGAAGCCCACAAACAAAAGTAAAAGGTTAAACCGTTTTTGAAACATTTGCTAAGGATTAAAATCACATTTATGTCGTCACAAGGACTTTTAATGGATATCGCAACATCGTTCCTAATTCAAAGCCAGATAGCGAGGCTTTTATTACTGAAATCATGGGATCATTTAGAAGCCCACAAACAAAGGTTTTATATTTAAAACCAACATGTAGATCAATCGATTTGATCGGATTGTTGAATGATCTTGGATTTAAAATCCAGTCTGCGTGAAAATCTAATGCAACTAGCAACGTAGAACATTTTCATTCAATCTTAATTGAAATGTTCAAGACAGCAGAATTCAAATGTCATATCATTTCACCATCAGATCAATTAACTATAATGATCGATAAATTCAGTAAGACATTTTATGAAATCGTCGCACACGTACAATCTTAAACAGTGTGGTTTTGATTTCATCAGAAACTAAATCCGCGAACCATTTCACAAACATTTGCTAATTATAAAAATCACATTTATATCCTCATAAGGACGTTTGATAGATATGGAAACACCGTTCCCAATTAAAAACCAGATAGCGAAGCTGCTATAAGTTAATACATGGGGTCATTTGGAAGCCCACAAACAAAAGTAAAAGGTAAAACCGTTTTTGAAACATTTGCTAAGGATTGAAATCACATTTATGTCGTCACAAGGACTTTTAATGGATATCGCAACATCGTTCCTAATTCAAAGCCAGATAGCGAGGCTTTTATTACTGAAATCATGGGATCATTTAGAAGCCCACAAACAAAGGTTTTATATTTAAAACCAACATGTAGATCAATCGATTTGATCGGATTGTTGAATGGTCTTGGATTCAAAATCCAGTCTGCATGAAAATCTAATGCAACTAGCAACGTTGAACATTTTCATTCAATCTTAATTGAAATGTTTAAGCAGAATTCAAATGTCATATCATTTCACCATCAGATCAATTAACTGTAATGATCGATAAATTCAGTAAGACATTTTATGAAATCGTCGCACACGTACAATCTAAAACAGTTTGGTGTTATTTTTAACAGAAACTATATCCGTGAACCATTTCTCAAACATTTGCTACTGATAAAAATCACATTTATATCGTCATAAGGACTTTTGATGGATATGGCAACACCGTTCCCAATCCAAAACCAGATAGCGAAGCTTCTATAACTCAATACATGGGGTCATTTAGAAACCCACAAACAAAAGTAAAAGGTTGCACCATTTCTGAAGCATTTGCCATTCATTTAGAAGCCCACAAACAAAAGTAAAAGGTTAAACCATTTCTGAAACACTTACTAAGGATAGAAATCACATTTATATCATCACAAGGACTTTTAATGGATATCGCAACATCGTTCCTAATCCAAAGCCAGAAAGCGAGGCTTTTATAACTAAAATCATGGGATCATTTAGAAGGCCACAAACAAAAGTATTAGATTTAAAACCAACATGTAGATCAATCGATTTGATCGGATTGTTGAATGGTCTTGGATTCAAAATCCAGTCTGCATGAAAATCTAATGCAACTAGCAACGTAGAACATTTTCATTCAATCTTAATTGAAATGTTTAAGCAGAATTCAAATGTCATATCATTTCACCATCAGATCAATTAACTGTAATGATCGATAAATTCAGTAAGACATTTTATGAAATCGACGCCCACATACAAACTTAAACAGTGTCGTGTTAATTTGATCAGAAACTAAATCCGTGAACCATTTCTCAAACATTTGCTACTGATTAAAATCACATTTATATTGTCATAAGGACTTTTGATGGATATGGCAACACCGTTACCAATCCAAAACCAGATAGCGAAGCTGCTATAAGTTAATACATGGGGTCATTTGGAAGCCCACAAACAAAAGTAAAAGGTAAAACCGTTTTTGAAACATTTGCTAAGGATTAAAATCACATTTATATCGTCACAAGGACTTTTAATGGATATCGCAACACGTTCCTAATTCAAAGCCAGATAGCGAGGCTTTTATAACTGAAATCATGGGATCATTTAGAAGCCAACAAACAAAAGTATTATATTTAAAACCAACATGTAGATCAATCGATTTGATCGGATTGTTGAATGATCTTGGATTTGAAAACCAAATTTTGAAAGGGTCGTTTATGTGTATGATACTCCATAGGGTTTTGGTGTTATTTTCATCAGAAACTAAATCCGTGACCCATTTTTCAAACATTTGCTAATGATGAAAATCACTTTTATATGGTCAAAAGGACGTTTGATAGATATGGCAACACCGTTCCCAATCCAAAACCAGATAGCGAAGCTGCTATAAGTTAATACATGGGGTCATTTGGAAGCCCACAAACAAAAGTAAAAGGTTAAACCGTTTTTGAAACATTTGCTAAGGATTAAAATCACATTTATATCGTCACAAGGACTTTTAATGGATATCGCAACACGTTCCTAATTCAAAGCCAGATAGCGAGGCTTTTATAACTGAAATCATGGGATCATTTAGAAGCCAACAAACAAAAGTATTATATTTAAAACCAACATGTAGATCAATCGATTTGATCGGATTGTTGAATGATCTTGGATTTGAAAACCAAATTTTGAAAGGGTCGTTTATGTGTATGATACTCCATAGGGTTTTGGTGTTATTTTCATCAGAAACTAAATCCGTGACCCATTTTTCAAACATTTGCTAATGATGAAAATCACTTTTATATGGTCAAAAGGACGTTTGATAGATATGGCAACACCGTTCCCAATCCAAAACCAGATAGCGAAGCTGCTATAAGTTAATACATGGGGTCATTTGGAAGCCCACAAACAAAAGTAAAAGGTTAAACCGTTTTTGAAACATTTGCTAAGGATTAAAATCACATTTATATCGTCACAAGGACTTTTAATGGATATCGCAACATCGTTCCTAATTCAAAGCCAGATAGCGAGGCTTTTATTACTGAAATCATGGGATCATTTAGAAGCCCACAAACAAAGGTTTAATATTTAAAACCAACATGTAGATCAATCGATTTGATCGGATTGTTGAATGATCTTGGATTAAAAATATAGTCTGCATGAAAATCTAATGCAACTAGCAACGTAGAACATTTTCATTCAATCTTAATTGAAATGTTTAAGCAGAATTCAAATGTCATATCATTTCACCATCAGATCAATTAACTGTAATGATCGATAAATTCAGTAAGACATTTTATGAAATCGACGCCCACATACAAACTTAAACAGTGTCGTGTTAATTTGATCAGAAACTAAATCCGTGAACCATTTCTCAAACATTTGCTACTGATTAAAATCACATTTATATTGTCATAAGGACTTTTGATGGATATGGCAACACCGTTCCCAATCCAAAACCAGATAGCGAAGCTGCTATAAGTTAATACATGGGGTCATTTGGAAGCCCACAAACAAAAGTAAAAGGTAAAACCGTTTTTGAAACATTTGCTAAGGATTAAAATCACATTTATATCGTCACAAGGACTTTTAATGGATATCGCAACACGTTCCTAATTCAAAGCCAGATAGCGAGGCTTTTATAACTGAAATCATGGGATCATTTAGAAGCCAACAAACAAAAGTATTATATTTAAAACCAACATGTAGATCAATCGATTTGATCGGATTGTTGAATGATCTTGGATTTGAAAACCAAATTTTGAAAGGGTCGTTTATGTGTATGATACTCCATAGGGTTTTGGTGTTATTTTCATCAGAAACTAAATCCGTGACCCATTTTTCAAACATTTGCTAATGATGAAAATCACTTTTATATGGTCAAAAGGACGTTTGATAGATATGGCAACACCGTTCCCAATCCAAAACCAGATAGCGAAGCTGCTATAAGTTAATACATGGGGTCATTTGGAAGCCCACAAACAAAAGTAAAAGGTTAAACCGTTTTTGAAACATTTGCTAAGGATTAAAATCACATTTATATCGTCACAAGGACTTTTAATGGATATCGCAACATCGTTCCTAATTCAAAGCCAGATAGCGAGGCTTTTATTACTGAAATCATGGGATCATTTAGAAGCCCACAAACAAAGGTTTAATATTTAAAACCAACATGTAGATCAATCGATTTGATCGGATTGTTGAATGATGTTGGATTAAAAATATAGTCTGCATGAAAATCTAATGCAACTAGCAACGTAGAACATTTTTATTCAATCTTAATTGAAATGTTCAAGACAGCAGAATTCAAACGTCATATCATTTCACCATCAGATCAATTAACTGTAATGATCGATAAATTCAGTAAGACATTTTATGAAATCGACGCACACAAACAAACTTAAACAGTTTGGTGTTACTTTCATCAGAAACTCAATCCGTGAACCATTTCTCAAACATTTGCTAATGATAAAAATCACATTTATATCGTCATAAGGACTTTTGATGGATATGGCAACACCGTTCCCAATCCAAAACCAGATAGCGAAGCTGCTATAAGTTAATACATGGGGTCATTTGGAAGCCCACAAACAAAAGTAAAAGGTAAAACCGTTTTTGAAACATTTGCTATGGATAGAAATCACATTTATATCATCACAAGGACTTTTAATTGATATCGCAACATCGTTCCTAATTCAAAGCCAGAAAGCGAGGCTTTTATAACTAAAATCATGGGATCATTTAGAAGCCCACAAACAAAAGTATTAGATTTAAAACCAACATGTAGATCAATCGATTTGATCAGATTGTTGAATGGTCTTGGATTTAAAATCCAGTCTGCGTGAAAATCTAATGCAACTAGCAACGTAGAACATTTTCATTCAATCTTAATAGAAATGTTCAAGACAGCAGAATTCAAATGTCATATCATTTCACCATCAGATCAATTAACTGTAATGATCGATAAATTCAGTAAGACATTTTATGAAATCGACGCACACAAACAAACTTAAACAGTTTGGTGTTACTTTCATCAGAAACTCAATCCGTGAACCATTTCTCAAACATTTGCTAATGATAAAAATCACATTTATATCGTCATAAGGACTTTTGATGGATATGGCAACACCGTTCCCAATCCAAAACCAGATAGCGAAGCTGCTATAAGTTTATACATGGGGTCATTTGGAAGCCCACATACAAAAGTAAAAGGTTAAACCGTTTTTGAAACATTTGCTAAGGATTAAAATCACATTTATATCGTCACAAGGACTTTTAATGGATATCGCAACATCGTTCCTAATTCAAAGCCAGATAGCGAGGCTTTTATAACTGAAATCATGGGATCATTTAGAAGCCCACATACAAAAGTATAACATTTAAAACCAACATGTAGATCAATCGATTTGATCAGATTGTTGAATGGTCTTGGATTTAAAATCCAGTCTGCGTGAAAATCTAATGCAACTAGCAACGTAGAACATTTTCATTCAATCTTAATTGAATTGTTCAAGACAGCAGAATTCAAATGTCATATCATTTCATTATCAGATCAATTAACTGTAATGATCGATAAATTCAGTAAGAAATTTTATGAAATCGTAGCACACAAACAAACTTAAACAGTATGGTGTTGATTTCATCATAAACTAAATCCGTGAACCATTTCTCAAACATTTGCTTCTGATTTAAATCACTTTTATATCGTCATAAGGACTTTTGATGGATATGGCAACACCGTTCCCAATCCAAAACCAGATAGCGAAGCTGCTATAAGTTAATACATGGGGTCATTTGGAAGCCCACAAACAAAAGTAAAAGGTTAAACCGTTGCTGAAACATTTGCTAAGGATTAAAATCACATTTATGTCGTCACAAGGACTTTTAATGGATATCGCAACATCGTTCCTAATTCAAAGCCAGATAGCGAGGCTTTTATTACTGAAATCATGGGATCATTTAGAAGCCCACATACAAAAGTATAACATTTAAAACCAACATGTAGATCAATCGATTTGATCGGATTGTTGAATGATCTTGGATTTAAAATCCAGTCTGCGTGAAAATCTAATGCAACTAGCAACGTAGAACATTTTCATTCAATCTTAATTGAAATGTTCAAGACAGCAGAATTCAAATGTCATATCATTTCACCATCAGATCAATTAACTGTAATGATCGATAAATTCAGTAAGACATTTTATGAAATCGTCGCACACGTACAATCTTAAACAGTGTGGTTTTGATTTCATCAGAAACTAAATCCGTGAACCATTTCACAAACATTTGCTGATTATAAAAATCACATTTATATCCTCATAAGGACGTTTGATAGATATGGAAACACCGTTCCCAATCCAAAACCAGATAGCGAAGCTGCTATAAGTTAATACATGGGGTCATTTGGAAGCCCACAAACAAAAGTAAAAGGTAAAACCGTTTTTGAAACATTTGCTAAGGATTGAAATCACATTTATGTCGTCACAAGGACTTTTAATGGATATCGCAACATCGTTCCTAATTCAAAGCCAGATAGCGAGGCTTTTATTACTGAAATCATGGGATCATTTAGAAGCCCACAAACAAAGGTTTTATATTTAAAACCAACATGTAGATCAATCGATTTGATCGGATTGTTGAATGGTCTTGGATTCAAAATCCAGTCTGCATGAAAATCTAATGCAACTAGCAACGTTGAACATTTTCATTCAATCTTAATTGAAATGTTTAAGCAGAATTCAAATGTCATATCATTTCACCATCAGATCAATTAACTGTAATGATCGATAAATTCAGTAAGACATTTTATGAAATCGTCGCACACGTACAATCTAAAACAGTTTGGTGTTATTTTCAACAGAAACTATATCCGTGAACCATTTCTCAAACATTTGCTACTGATACAAATCACATTTATATCGTCATAAGGACTTTTGATGGATATGGCAACACCGTTCCCAATCCAAAACCAGATAGCGAAGCTTTTATAACTCAATACATAGGGTCATTTAGAAACCCACAAACAAAAGTAAAAGGTTAAACCATTTCAGAAGCATTTGCCATTCAGTTAGAAGCCCACAAACAAAAGTAAAAGGTTAAACCATTTCTGAAACACTTACTAAGGATAGAAATCACATTTATATCATCACAAGGACTTTTAATGGATATCGCAACATCGTTCCTAATCCAAAGCCAGAAAGCGAGGCTTTTATAACTAAAATCATGGGATCATTTAGAAGGCCACAAACAAAAGTATTAGATTTAAAACCAACATATAGATCAATCGATTTGATCGGATTGTTGAATGGTCTTGGATTTAAAATCCAGTCTGCGTGAAAATCTAATGCAACTAGCAACGTAGAACATTTTCATTCAATCTTAATTGAATTGTTCAAGACAGCAGAATTCAAATGTCATATCATTACACTATCAGATCAATTAACTATAATGATCGATAAATTCAGTAAGACATTTTATGAAATCGACGCACACGTACAAACTTAAACAGTGTGGTGTTGATTTTATCATAAACTAAATCCGTGAACCATTTCTCAAACATTTGCTACTGATAAAAATCACATTTATATCGTCATAAGGACTTTTGATGGATATGGCAACACCGTTCCCAATCCAAAACCAGATAGCGAAGCTGCTATAAGTTAATACATGGGGTCATTTGGAAGCCCACAAACAAAAGTAAAAGGTAAAACCGTTTTTGAAACATTTGCTAAGGATTAAAATCACATTTATATCGTCACAAGGACTTTTAATGGATATCGCAACACGTTCCTAATTCAAAGCCAGATAGCGAGGCTTTTATAACTGAAATCATGGGATCATTTAGAAGCCCACAAACAAAGGTTTAATATTTAAAACCAACATGTAGATCAATCGATTTGATCGGATTGTTGAATGATCTTGGATTTGAAAACCAAATTTTGAAAGGGTCGTTTATGTGTATGATACTCCATAGGGTTTTGGTGTTATTTTCATCAGAAACTCAATCCGTGACCCATTTTTCAAACATTTGCTAATGATGAAAATCACTTTTATATGGTCATAAGGACGTTTGATGGATATGGCAACACCGTTCCCAATCCAAAACCAGATAGCGAAGCTGCTATAAGTTAATACATGGGGTCATTTGGAAGCCCACAAACAAAAGTAAAAGGTTAAACCGTTTTTGAAACATTTGCCAAGGATTAAAATCACATTTATATCGTCACAAGGACTTTTAAAGGATATCGCAACATCGTTCCTAATTCAAAGCCAGATAGCGAGGCTTTTATTACTGAAATCATGGGATCATTTAGAAGCCCACAAACAAAGGTTTAATATTTAAAACCAACATGTAGATCAATCGATTTGATCGGATTGTTGAATGATCTTGGATTAAAAATATAGTCTGCATGAAAATCTAATGCAACTAGCAACGTAGAACATTTTCATTCAATCTTAATTGAAATGTTCAAGACAGCAGAATTCAAACGTCATATCATTTCACCATCAGATCAATTAACTGTAATGATCGATAAATTCAGTAAGACATTTTATGAAATCGACGCACACAAACAAACTTAAACAATTTGGTGTTAATTTGATCAGAAACCTGATCCGTGAATCATTTTTCAAACATTTGCTAATGATTTAAATCACATTTATGTCGTCATAAGGACGTTTGATGAATATGGCAACAACGTTCCCAATCCAAAACCAGATAGCGAAGCTGCTATAAGTTAATACATGGGGTCATTTGGAAGCCCACAAACAAAAGTAAAAGGTTAAACCGTTTTTGAAACATTTGCTAAGGATTAAAATCACATTTATATCGTCACAAGGACTTTTAATGGATATCGCAACATCGTTCCTAATTCAAAGCCAGATAGCGAGGCTTTTATTACTGAAAACATGGGATCATTAAGAAGCCAACAAACAAAAGTATTAGATTTAAAACCGACATGTAGATCAATCGAATTGATCGGAATGTTGAATGATCTTGGATTTAAAATCCAGTCTGCATGAAAATCTAATGCAACTAGCAACGTAGAACATTTTCATTCAATCTTGATTGAAATGTTCAAGACAGCAGAATTCAAATGTCATATCATTTCACCATCAGATCAATTAACTGTAATGATCGATAAATTCAGTAAGACATTTTATGAAATCGACGCACACTTACAAACTTAACCAGTTTGGTGTTATTTTCAACAGAAACTATATCCGTGAACCATTTCTCAAACATTTGCTAATGATACAAGTCACATTTATATCGTCATAAGGACTTTTGATAGATATGGCAACACCAGATAGCGAAGCTTCTATAACTCAATACATGGGGTCATTTAGAAACCCACAAACAATAGTAAAAGGTTAAACCATTTCAGAAGCATTTTCCATTCATTAAGAAGCCCACAAACAAAAGTAAAAGGTTAAACCATTTCTGAAACACTTACTAAGGATAGAAATCACATTTATATCATCACAAGGATTTTTAATGGATATCGCAACATCGTTCCTTATCCAAAGCCAGAAAGCAAGGCTTTTATAACTAAAATCATGGGATCATTTAGAAGCCCACAAACAAAAGTATTAGATTTAAAACCAACATGTAGATCAATCGATATGATCAGATTGTTGAATGGTCTTGGATTTAAAATCCAGTCTGCGTGAAAATCTAATGCAACTAGCAACGTAGAACATTTTCATTCAATCTAAATTGAAATGTTCAAGACAGCAGAATTCAAATGTCATATCATTTCACCATCAGATCAATTAACTGTAATGATCGATAAATTCAGTAAGACATTTTATGAAATCGACACACACGTACAAACTTAAACAGTGTGGTGTTATTTTCAACAGAAACTATATCCGTGAACCATTTCTCAAATATTTGCTAATGATACAAATCACATTTATATCGTCATAAGGACTTTTGATGGATATGGCAACACCGTTCCCAATCCAAAACCAGATAGCGAAGCTTCTATATTTCAATACATGGGGTCATTTAGAAACCCACAAACAAAAGTAAAAGGTTAAACCATTTCAGAAGCATTTGCCATTCATTAAGAAGCCCACAAACAAAAGTAAAAGGTTAAACCATTTCTGAAACACTTACTAAGGATAGAAATCACATTTATATCATCACAAGGACTTTTAATGGATATCGCAACATCGTTCCTAATCCAAAGCCAGATAGCGAGGCTTTTATTACTGAAATCATGGGATCATTTAGAAGCCCACAAACAAAGGTTTAATATTTAAAACCAACATGTAGATCAATCGATTTGATCGGATTGTTGAATGATCTTGGATTAAAAATATAGTCTGCATGAAAATCTAATGCAACTAGCAACGTAGAACATTTTCATTCAATCTTAATTGAAATGTTCAAGACAGCAGAATTCAAATGTCATATCATTTCACTATCAGATCAATTAACTGTAATGATCGATAAATTCAGTAAGACATTTTATGAAATGGACGCACACGTACAAACTTAATCAATTTGGTGTTAATTTGATCAGAAACCAAATCCGTGAATCATTTTTCAAATATTTGCTAATGATTTAAATCACATTTATGTCGTCATAAGGACGTTTGATGAATATGGCAACAACGTTCCCAATCCAAAACCAGATAGCGAAGCTGCTATAAGTTAATACATGGGGTCATTTGCAAGCCCACAAACGAAAGTAAAAGGTAAAACCGTTTTTGAAACATTTGCTAAGGATTAAAATCACAGTTATGTCGTCACAAGGACTTTTAATGGATATCGCAACATCGTTCCTAATTCAAAGCCAGATAGCGAGGCTTTTATTACTGAAATCATGGGATCATTTAGAAGCCCACATACAAAAGTATAACATTTAAAACCAACATGTAGATCAATCGATTTGATCGGATTGTTGAATGATCTTGGATTTAAAATCCAGTCTGCGTGAAAATCTAATGCAACTAGCAACGTAGAACATTTTCATTCAATCTTAATTGAAATGTACAAGACAGCAGAATTCAAATGTCATATCATTTCACCATCAGATCAATTAACTGTAATGATCGATAAATTCAGTAAGACATTTTATGAAATCGTCGCACACGTACAATCTTAAACAGTGTGGTTTTGATTTCATCAGAAACTAAATCCGTGAACCATTTCACAAACATTTGCTGATTATAAAAATCACATTTATATCGTCATAAGGACGTTTGATGGATATGGCAACACCGTTCCCAATCCAAAACCAGATAGCGAAGCTGCTATAAGTTAATACATGGGGTCATTTGGAAGCCCACAAACAAAAGTAAAAGGTAAAACCGTTGCTGAAACATTTGCTAAGGATTAAAAGCACATTTATAACGTCACAAGGACTTTTAATGGTTATCGCAACATCGTTCCTAATTCAAAGCCAGATAGCGAGGCTTTTATTACTGAAATCATGGGATCATTTAGAAGCCCACAAACAAAGGTTTTATATTTAAAACCAACATGTAGATCAATCGATTTGATCGGATTGTTGAATGGTCTTGGATTCAAAATCCAGTCTGCATGAAAATCTAATGCAACTAGCAACGTTGAACATTTTCATTCAATCTTAATTGAAATGTTTAAGCAGAATTCAAATGTCATATCATTTCACCATCAGATCAATTAACTGTAATGATCGATAAATTCAGTAAGACATTTTATGAAATCGTCGCACACGTACAATCTTAAACAGTGTGGTTTTGATTTCATCAGAAACTAAATCCGTGAACCATTTCACAAACATTTGCTGATTATAAAAATCACATTTATATCGTCATAAGGACGTTTGATGGATATGGCAACACCGTTCCCAATCCAAAACCTGATAGCGAAGCTGCTATAAGTTAATACATGGGGTCATTTGGAAGCCCACTAACAATAGTAAAAGGTTAAACCGTTTCTGAAGCATTTGCCATTCAGTTAGAAGCCCACAAACAAAAGTAAAAGGTAAAAGCGTTGCTGAAACATTTGCTAAGGATTAAAATCACATTTATGTCGTCACAAGGACTTTTAATGGATATCGCAACATCGTTCCTAATTCAAAGCCAGATAGCGAGGCTTTTATTACTGAAATCATGGGATCATTTAGAAGCCCACAAACAAATGTTTTATATTTAAAACCAACATGTAGATCAATCGATTTGATCGGATTGTTGAATGATCTTGGATTAAAAATATAGTCTGCATGAAAATCTAATGCAACTAGCAACGTAGAACATTTTCATTCAATCTTAATTGAAATGTTCAAGACAGCAGAATTCAAATGTCATATCATTTCACCATCAGATCAATTAACTGTAATGATCGATAAATTCAGTAAGACATTTTATGAAATCGTCGCACACGTACAATCTTAAACAGTGTGGTTTTGATTTCATCAGAAACTAAATCCGTGAACCATTTCACAAACATTTGCTAATTATAAAAATCACATTTATATCCTCATAAGGACGTTTGATAGATATGGAAACACCGTTCCCAATCCAAAACCAGATAGCGAAGCTGCTATAAGTTAATACATGGGGTCATTTGGAAGCCCACCAACAAAAGTAAAAGGTTAAACCGTTTCTGAAGCATTTGCCATTCAGTTAGAAGCCAACAAACAAAAGTAAAAGGTAAAACCGTTGCTGAAACATTTGCTAAAGAATTAAAGCTTATTTATATCGTCACAAGGACTTTTAATGGATATCGCAACATCGTTCCTAATTCAAAGCCAGATTGCGAGGCTTTTATTACTGAAATCATGGGATCATTTAAAAGCCCACAAGCAAAGGTTTATTATTTAAAACCAACATGTAGATCAATCGATTTGATCGGATTGTTGAATGATCTTGGATTAAAAATATAGTCTGCATGAAAATCTAATGCAACTAGCAACGTAGAACATTTTCATTCAATCTTAATTGAATTGTTCAAGACAGCAGAATTCAAATGTGATATCATTTCATTATCAGATCAATTAACTGTAATGATCGATAAATTCAGTAAGACATTTTATGAAATGGACGCACACGTACAAACTTAAACAATTTGGTGTTAATTTGATCAGAAACCTAATCCGTGAATTATTTTTCAAACATTTGCTAATGATTTAAATCACATTTATGTCGTCATAAGGACGTTTGATGAATATGGCAACAACGTTCCCAATCCAAAACCAGATAGCGAAGCTGCTATAAGTTAATACATGGGGTCATTTGGAAGCCCACAAACAAAAGTAAAAGGTTAAACCGTTTTTGAAACATTTGCTAAGGATTAAAATCACATTTATATCGTCACAAGGACTTTTAAAGGATATCGCAACATCGTTCCTAATTCAAAGCCAGATAGCGAGGCTTTTATTACTGAAAACATGGGATCATTAAGAAGCCAACAAACAAAAGTATAAGATTTAAAACCGACATGTAGATCAATCGATTTGATCGGATTGTTGAATGTTCTTGGATTTAAAATCCAGTCTGCATGAAAATCTAATGCAACTAGCAACGTAGACCATTTTCATTCATTCTAAATTAAAATGTTCAAGACAGCAGAATTCAAATGTCATATCATTTCACCATCAGATCAATTAACTGTAATGATCGATAAATTCAGTAAGACATTTTATGAAATCGACACACACGTACAAACTTAACCAGTTTGGTGTTATTTTCAACAGAAACTATATCCGTGAACCATTTCTCAAACATTTGCTAATGATACAAATCACATTTATATCGTCATAAGGACTTTTGATGGATATGGCAACACCGTTCCCAATCCAAAACCAGATAGCGAAGCTTCTATAACTCAATACATGGGGTCATTTAGAAACCCACAAACAAAAGTAAAAGGTTAAACCATTTCAGAAGCATTTGCCATTCATTAAGAAGCCCACAAACAAAAGTAAAAGGTTAAACCATTTCTGAAACACTTACTAAGGATAGAAATCACATTTATATCATCACAAGGACTTTTAATGGATATCGCAACATCGTTCCTAATCCAAAGAGAGAAAGCGAGGCTTTTATAACTAAAATCATGGGATCATTTAGAAGGCCACAAACAAAAGTATTAGATTTAAAACCAACATATAGATCAATCGATTTGATCGGATTGTTGAATGGTCTTGGATTTAAAATCCAGTCTGCGTGAAAATCTAATGCAACTAGCAACGTAGAACATTTTCATTCAATCTTAATTGAATTGTTCAAGACAGCAGAATTCAAATGTCATATCATTTCACTATCAGATCAATTAACTGTGATGATCGATAAATTCAGTAAGACATTTTATGAAATCGACGCACACTTACAAACTTAAACATGGTGGTGTTGATTTCATCATAAACTAAATCCATGAACCATTTCTCAAACATTTGCTTCTGATTTAAATCACATTTATATCGTCATAAGGACTTTTGATGGATATGGCAACACCGTTCCCAATCCAAAACCAGATAGCGAAGCTGCTATAAGTTAATACATGGGGTCATTTGGAAGCCCACAAACAAAAGTAAAAGGTTAAACCGTTGCTGAAACATTTGCTAAGGATTAAAATCACATTTATATCGTCACAATGACTTTTAATGGATATCGCAACATCGTTCCTAATTCAAAGCCAGATAGCGAGGCTTTTATTACTGAAATCATGGAATCATTTAGAAGCCCACAAACAAAGGTTTTATATTTAAAACCGACATGTAGATCAATCGAATTGATCGGATTGTTGAATGATCTTGGATTTAAAATCCAGTCGGCATGAAAATCTAATGCAACTAGCAACGTAGAACATTTTCATTCAATCTTAATTGAAATGTTCAAGACAGCAGAATTCAAATGTCATATCATTTCACTATCAGATCAATTAACTGTAATGATCGATAAATTCAGTAAGACATTTTATGAAATCGACACACACGTACAAACTTAACCAGTTTGGTGTTATTTTCAACAGAAACTATATCCATAAACCATTTCTCAAACATTTGCTTATGATACAAATCACATTTATATCGTCATAAGGACTTTTGATGGATATGGCAACACCGTTCCCAATCCAAAACCAGATAGCGAAGCTGCTATAACTCAATACATGGGGTCATTTAGAAACCCACAAACAAAAGTAAAAGGTTAAACCATTTCAGAAGCATTTGCCATTCATTAAGAAGCCCACAAACAAAAGTAAAAGGTTAAACCATTTCTGAAACACTTACTAACGACAGAAATCACATTTATATCATCACAAGGACTTTTAATGGATATCGCAACATCGTTCCTAATCCAAAGCCAGAAAGCGGGGCTTTTATAACTAAAATCATGGGATCATTTAGAAGGCCACAAACAAAAGTATTAGATTTAAAACCAACATATAGATCAATCGATTTGATCGGATTGTTGAATGGTCTTGGATTTAAAATCCAGTCTGCGTGAAAATCTAATGCAACTAGCAACGTAGAACATTTTCATTCAATCTTAATTGAATTGTTCAAGACAGCAGAATTCAAATGTCATATCATTTCACTATCAGATCAATTAACTGTGATGATCGATAAATTCAGTAAGACATTTTATGAAATCGACGCACACTTACAAACTTAAACAGTGTGGTGTTGATTTCATCAGAAACTAAATCCGTGAACCATTTCACAAACATTTGCTAATTATAAAAATCACATTTATATCCTCTTAAGGACGTTTGATAGATATGGAAACACCGTTCCCAATCCAAAACCAGATAGCGAAGCTGCTATAAAATAATTCATGGGGTCATTTGGAAGCCCACCAACAAAAGTAAAAGGTTAAACCGTTTCTGAAACATTTGCTAAGGATTAAAAGCACATTTATATCGTCACAAGGACTTTTAATGGATATCGCAACATCGTTCCTAATTCAAAGCCAGATTGCGAGGCTTTTATAACTGAAATCATGGGATCATTTAGAAGCCCACAAACAAAGGTTTAATGTTTAAAACCAACATATAGATCAATCGATTTGATCGGATTGTTGAATGATCTTGGATTTAAAATCCAGTCTGCATGAAAATCTAATGCAACTAGCAACGTAGAACATTTTCATTCAATCTAAATTGAAATGTTCAAGACAGCAGAATTCAAATGTCATATCATTTCACCATCAGATCAATTAACTGTAATGATCGATAAATTCAGTAAGACATTTTATGAAATCGTCGCACACGTACAATCTTAAACAGTATGGTTTTGAGTTCATCAGAAACTAAATCCGTGAACCATTTCACAAACATTTTCTAATTATAAAAACCCCATTTATATCCTCTTAAGGACGTTTGATAGATATGGAAACACCGTTCCCAATCTAAAACCAGATAGCGAAGCTGCTATAAGTTAATACATGGGGTCATTTGGAAGCCCACTAACAAAAGTAAAAGGTTAAACCGTTTCTGAAGCATTTACCATTCAGTTAGAAGCCCACAAACAAAAGTAAAAGGTAAAACCGTTGCTGAAACATTTGCTAAAGATTAAAAGCACATTTATATCGTCACAAGGACTTTTAATGGATATCGCAACATCGTTCCTAATTCAAAGCCAGATAGCGAGGCTTTTATTACTGAAATCATGGGATCATTTAGAAGCCAACAAACAAAAGTATTAGATTTAAAACCAACATGTAGATCAATCGATTTGATCGGATTGTTGAATGATCTTGGATTTAAAATCCAGTCTGCATGAAAATCTAATGCAACTAGCAACGTAGAACATTTTCATTCAATCTAAATTGAAATGTTCAAGACAGCAGAATTCAAATGTCATATCATTTCACCATCAGATCAATTAACTGTAATGATCGATAAATTCAGTAAGACATTTTATGAAATCGTCGCACACGTACAATCTTAAACAGTATGGTTTTGAGTTCATCAGAAACTAAATCCGTGAACCATTTCACAAACATTTTCTAATTATAAAAACCCCATTTATATCCTCTTAAGGACGTTTGATAGATATGGAAACACCGTTCCCAATCTAAAACCAGATAGCGAAGCTGCTATAAGTTAATACATGGGGTCATTTGGAAGCCCACTAACAAAAGTAAAAGGTTAAACCGTTTCTGAAGCATTTACCATTCAGTTAGAAGCCCACAAACAAAAGTAAAAGGTAAAACCGTTGCTGAAACATTTGCTAAAGATTAAAAGCACATTTATATCGTCACAAGGACTTTTAATGGATATCGCAACATCGTTCCTAATTCAAAGCCAGATAGCGAGGCTTTTATTACTGAAATCATGGGATCATTTAGAAGCCAACAAACAAAAGTATTAGATTTAAAACCAACATGTAGATCAATCGATTTGATCGGATTGTTGAATGATCTTGGATTTAAAATCCAGTCTGCATGAAAATCTAATGCAACTAGCAACGTAGAACATTTTCATTCAATCTTAATTGAAATGTTCAAGACAACAGAATTCAAATGTCATATCATTTCACCATCAGATCAATTAACTGTAATGATCGATAAATTCAGTAAGACATTTTATGAAATCGACGCACACTCACAAACTTAAACAGTGTGGTGTAAATTTTATCCGAAACTAAATCCGTGAACCATTTCTCAAACATTTGCTACTGATAAAAATCACATTTATATCGTCATAAGGACGTTTGATGGATATGGCAACACCGTTCCCAATCCAAAACCAGATAGCGAAGCTGCTATAAGTTAATACATGGGGTCATTTGGAAGCCCACAAACAAAAGTAAAAGGTAAAACCGTTGCTGAAACATTTGCTAAGGATTAAAAGCACATTTATATCGTCACAAGGACTTTTAATGGTTATCGCAACATCGTTCCTAATTCAAAGCCAGATTGCGAGGCTTTTATTACTGAAATCATGGGATCATTTAGAAGCCCACAAACAAAGGTTTAATGTTTAAAACCAACATATAGATCAATCGATTTGATCGGATTGTTGAATGATCTTGGATTAAAAATATAGTCTGCATGAAAATCTAATGCAACTAGCAACGTAGAACATTTTCATTCAATCTTAATTGAAATGTTCAAGACAGCAGAATTAAAATGTCATATCATTTCATTATCAGATCAATTAACTGTAATGATCGATAAATTCAGTAAGACATTTTATGAAATGGACGCACACGTACAAACTTAAACAATTTGGTGTTAATTTGATCAGAAACCTAATCCGTGAATCATTTTTCAAACATTTGCTAATGATTTAAATCACATTTATGTCATCATAAGGACGTTTGATGAATATGGCAACAACGTTCCCAATCCAAAACCAGATAGCGAAGCTGCTATAAGTTAATACATGGGGTCATTTGGAAGCCCACAAACAAAAGTAAAAGGTTAAACCGTTGCTGAAACATTTGCTAAGGATTAAAATCACATTTATATCGTCACAATGACTTTTAATGGATATCGCAACATCGTTCCTAATTCAAAGCCAGATAGCGAGGCTTTTATTACTGAAATCATGGAATCATTTAGAAGCCCACAAACAAAGGTTTTATATTTAAAACCGACATGTAGATCAATCGAATTGATCGGATTGTTGAATGATCTTGGATTTAAAATCCAGTCTGCATGAAAATCTAATGCAACTAGCAACGTAGAACATTTTCATTCAATTTTAATTGAAATGTTCAAGACAGCAGAATTCAAATGTCATATCATTTCACTATCAGATCAATTAACTGTAATGATCGATAAATTCAGTAAGACATTTTATGAAATCGACACACACGTACAAACTTAAACAGTTTGGTGTTATTTTCAACAGAAACTATATCCATAAACCATTTCTCAAACATTTGCTTATGATACAAATCACATTTATATCGTCATAAGGACTTTTGATGGATATGGCAACACCGTTCCCAATCCAAAACCAGATAGCGAAGCTGCTATAACTCAATACATGGGGTCATTTAGAAACCCACAAACAAAAGTAAAAGGTTAAACCATTTCAGAAGCATTTGCCATTCATTAAGAAGCCCACAAACAAAAGTAAAAGGTTAAACCATTTCTGAAACACTTACTAACGATAGAAATCACATTTATATCATCGCAAGGACTTTTAATGGATATCGCAACATCGTTCCTAATCCAAAGCCAGAAAGCGAGGCTTTTATAACTAAAATCATGGGATCATTTAGAAGGCCACAAACAAAAGTATTAGATTTAAAACCAACATATAGATCAATCGATTTGATCGGATTGTTGAATGGTCTTGGATTTAAAATCCAGTCTGCGTGAAAATCTAATGCAACTAGCAACGTAGAACATTTTCATTCAATCTTAATTGAATTGTTCAAGACTTTCTTCTTTCTTTCTTTATCAGGCGCTACAACCGCTTGGCGGTCTTGGCCTGCTCCAGGAGAAACCGGAACCGCTCGCGGTCGAGCGCCGTCGTCTGCCAATCGTTGATCCCGGCCTTTTTGGCGGACGCATCCACGCCATCACTCCATCTCAGTTTGGGCCTACCACGCCTCCTCTGTCCATGTGGGCAGCCTAAAAGGACTTTACGGGCTGGGTCGTCCGGTGCCATTCTAATGACATGACCAGCCCACCGGAGCCTGGCGAGTCTAATTCGCTGCACGAGTTCGTAGAGCTCGTCATTGTATCGGCTCCTCCATTGTCCTTCCACACATACGGGGCCAAAAATCCTTCTGAGCATCTTCCTCTCGAACGCGGCTAAGAGGGTTTCGTCAGTTTTGGACAAGGTCCATGTCTCAGAGGCGTATGTGAGTACTGGAACTATGAGTGTTTTATATAGTTCCAGCTTCAGCCGTCGCGACAGGTATTTTGAGTGGAGAAGTTTCCTCAGGCTGTAGTATGACCGGTTGGCTGCCAGCACCCTTGCGCGTAATTCAACTTCTATGCTACTGTTGGTGCTGACTTTTGACCCAAGATAGGTGAAGTTTTGGACGACTTCAAAGGTTCGCTCACCTATCTGTACGTCACCCCTGCGTAGACTCGCATTAGTATTTGTTAGCAGGGCCGCTGACGGTGCCACCATCATTTTGGTTTTTGCCTCGTTAATCTCCAAACCGAGGTTCTCAGCCGCCTGCTCAATCCGTTTGTAAGCCTCTGCTACATAGGAGAGCCGCAAACCAATGATGTCTATGTCATCAGCGTATGCCAGAATCTGGATTGACTTGTAGAAGATGGTCCCCGAGGTTTCCACTCCTGAGTCTCGGATGGCCCTCTCTAGCGCCAGGTTGAAAAGGAGACAGGCAAGCCCATCGCCCTGGCGCAGACCCTTGGTGGTAGCAAAGGGCCTTGAGAGTTTTCCATCCACCATCACCTGGCATGTGACGTTGGTCATGGTCATTTTAACAAGCCTGGTAAGCTTGGCCGGGATTCCAAAAGAGCTCATTGCGTCGTAAAGTTTTACCCTGGCTATGCTGTCGTATGCGGCTTTGAAGTCTATGAAGAGATGGAAAGATTGGAGCTGTTGCTCCGCCATCTTCTCCAAGATCTGCCGCATGGTGAAGATCTGGTCAGCGGTTGATTTTCCTTTTCGGAATCCCCTCTGATAGTTTCCCACTATCTCTTCTACGAATGGGACAAGTCTCTCTTGCAAGACTAAGGAGAAGATCTTATAGGCGGTATTCAACACCGTAATACCCCTGTAATTGCTGCACTGTAGCCTGTCTCCTTTCTTGTATATGGGATAGATGATACCAAGATTCCAATCACGAGGTATCGATTCGCTATCCCACACCTCAGTAATTATTTGATGAATTTCGCGTTCAAGTGCTGCACCTCCGTTTTTGATCAGTTCGGCTGATATTCCGTCGGTGCCGGGTGCTTTATTATTCTTCAACCGACGGATTGCTTTTCGGGTTTCGTCCATGCTAGGTGGCAGTAGCATGACATCATCCGCTAGTGGAGACTCTAGCTGTTCGTTGAACTGATCATTTAGTAATTCATCAAAATACTGAGCCCATCGCGAGAGGACCTCTGGCTGGTAGCTGACCAGATTTCCATCCTTATTTCGACATCAGGTCACCTTAGGTATAAAGGTTTTTCGATGACCTGCTATCTCTTGGTAAAACTTTTTTCCTGGGCCGTATCGCACTCTGATTCCTTGGAGCTCCTGCACTCGTTGTTCTTCCCACTGATGTTTCTTGGTGCGGTGTACTCTTTTTTCTTCTCGTCTGAGCCGTATGTAATTCTCTGCGCATGCCCGCGTTCTATGCCGCTGCTGCATTGCTCGGTATGCGCAGTTCTTACGTTCCGTCACAAGTCTACATTCGTCGTCGAACCAGCCAGATTTGGTGTTGCCCCGACGTGGTGGTAGTGTGGATTTTGCACAGTTCAATATCTTTGTTTTTAGAGCGCTCCACCGTTCGCTCGTAGTGTTGTATGGATTTGCTGGTAATAGAGACTCTCCTAAAGCGGATTCGAATGCCTGTTGGACTTTAGCGTCCTTTAGGGAGTCCGTGTTGAGCCGGGCCTGCATTTTTTCCTCATCCCCTTTGTCACGGGGACGGGCGATTCTGCAACGTATCACTAAGCCAACCAGATAGTGATCGGAATCGATGTTGGCTCCTCTATAGGTTCTGACGTTTAACAGGCTCGACTGTCTTCGGCGGCTTATCAGCACGTGGTCGATCTGGTTGGAGGTGGCTCCATCTGGGGACACCCAAGTAGCTTTGTGGATGTCCCGACGCGCAAACTTGGTACTTCCCACAACCAGATTACTTGCTGCTGCAAGTTGGACCAATCTATTACCATTGTCATTACTGTGCTCATGTAGACTGTGATCACCAATGTATTGGCGATACATTGGCTCCCTACCGACTTTTGCATTGAAGTCCCCCAAGATGATTTTGAGGTCATGCTTAGGGCACTTATCAATGATTTTTGCGAGGCGGCCGTAGAAAAGGTCCTTCTCCTCTTCGTCTTTGTCTTCGGTAGGGGCGTGAACGTTTATGAGGCTGATGTTGAAGAATTTGCCTCGCATGCGCAGGGTGCATAGCCTATCGTCTATAGCCTTGAAGTCGATGACCTCGGATTTCAGCCGCGGACCCACGGCGAAACCCGTTCCGAGCATATGGTGGCGGTCGTGGCAGCTGTAGTACAAGTGGTACCGTTTTTCACCACGTCTGTTTAGCACACCATTCCCTAGCCATCGTATTTCTTGTAGTGCTACAAGGTCCATGTTCAGTGTGGCTAGGGCGTCATCTAGTTGCTTCAAGGCTCCGGCTCTGTGCAGAGTGCGTACGTTCCATGAGCCCATTATCAATGTCCGGGGGCGTTGCAGGGGTCGGTTGCCGTTGAGTCCAGTTCGCAGAATGTCCTGATTGCTTTCCGTAGTCTAAGTTTACTCGAGGCAGGGTGACTGGCCCCGCGCTCGAGCCCCCAGTACCTCTGGAGGGCCTCGGAGCAGTTAAGTTTAGCGTCTGGCTGTACCCCCGACGTTCAGACAGCCCGGTTACCCGCGCTGCCCACCCCCCTCCTGTTTAGCCATGCGTCACCATCCGCCCAAGGGGTTGGAACCAGCCCGTTTACCCAAGCTTAGATATACGATGATACATGTTACCGCTCTGCACGTCGGGGACGTGACGGAATAGGAGTTGGAAAGGAGAGCCTGTGTAGCCTTCTAGAGGCGCCGGATCCTAACCCATTAACAGAGCAAGTCATATCATTTCACTATCAGATCAATTAACTGTGATGATCGATAAATTCAGTAAGACATTTTATGAAATCGACGCACACTTACAAACTTAAACAGTGTGGTGTTGATTTCATCAGAAACTAAATCCGTGAACCATTTCACAAACATTTGCTAATTATAAAAATCACATTTATATCCTCATAAGGACGTTTGATAGATATGGAAACACCGTTCCCAATCCAAAACCAGATAGCGAAGCTGCTATAAAATAATTCATGGGGTCATTTGGAAGCCCACCAACAAAAGTAAAAGGTTAAACCGTTTCTGAAACATTTGCTAAGGATTAAAAGCACATTTATATCGTCACAAGGACTTTTAATGGATATCGCAACATCGTTCCTAATTCAAAGCCAGATTGCGAGGCTTTTATAACTGAAATCATGGGATCATTTAGAAGCCCACAAACAAAAGTATTAGATTTAAAACCAACATGTAGATCAATCGATTTGATCGGATTGTTGAATGGTCTTGGATTTAAAATCCAGTCTGCATGAAAATCTAATGCAACTAGCAACGTAGAACATTTTCATTCAATCTTAATTGAATTGTTCAAGACAGCAGAATTCAAATGTCATATCATTTCACTATCAGATCAATTAACTGTGATGATCGATAAATTCAGTAAGACATTTTATGAAATCGACGCACACAAACAAACTTAAACAATTTGGTGTTAATTTTATCAGAAACTAAATCCGTGAACCATTTCTCAAACATTTGCTAATGATAAAAATCACATTTTTATCGTCGTAAGGTCTCTTGATGGATATGGCAACACCGTTCCCAATCCAAAACCAGATAGCGAAGCTGCTATAAGTTAATACATGGGGTCATTTGGAAGCCCACAAACAAAAGTAAAAGGTAAAACCGTTGCTGAAACATTTGCTAAGAATTAAAAGCACATTTATATCGTCACAAGGACTTTTAATGGATATCGCAACACGTTCCTAAATCAAAGCCAGATAGCGAGGCTTTTATTACTGAAATCATGGGATCATTTAGAAGCCAACAAACAAAAGTATTAGATTTAAAACCAACATGTAGATCAATCGATTTGATCAGATTGTTGAATGGTCTTGGATTTAAAATCCAGTCTGCATGAAAATCTAATGCAACTTGCAACGTAGAACATTTTCATTCAATCTTAATTGAAATGTTCAAGACAGCAGAATTCAAATGTCATATCATTTCACCATCAGATCAATTAACTGTAATGATCGATAAATTCAGTAAGACATTTTATGAAATCGACGCACACAAACAAACTTAAACAATTTTGTGTTAATTTTATCAGAAACTAAGTCCGTGAACCATTTCTCAAACATTTGCTACTGATAAAAATCACATTTATATCGTCATAAGGACTCTTGATGGATATGGCAACACCGTTCCCAATCCAAAACCAGATAGCGAAGCTGCTATAAGTTAATACATGGGGTCATTTGGAAGCCCACCAACAAAAGTAAAAGGTTAAACCGTTTCTGAAGCATTTGCCATTCAGTTAGAAGCCCACAAACAAAAGTAAAAGGTAAAACCGTTGCTGAAACATTTGCTAAGGATTAAAAGCACATTTATATCGTCACAAGGACTTTTAATGGATATCGCAACATCGTTCCTAATTCAAAGCCAGATTGCGAGGCTTTTATTACTGAAATCATGGGATCATTAAGAAGCCAACAAACAAAATTATTATATTTAAAACCAACATGTAGATCAATCGATTTGATCGGATTGTTGAATGTTCTTGTATTTAAAATCCAGTCTGCATGAAAATCTAATGCAACTAGCAACGTAGAACATTTTCATTCAATCTTAATTGAAATGTTCAAGACAGCAGAACTCAAATGTCATATCATTTCACCATCAGATCAATTAACTATAATGATCGATAAATTCAGTTAGACAGTTTATGAAACCGACGCACACAAACAAACTTAAACAGTTTGGTGTTAATTTAATCAGAAACTAAATCCGTGAACCATTTCTCAAACATTTGCTAATGATGAAAATCACATTTATATCCTCATAAGGACGTTTGATAGATATGGAAACACCGTTCCCAATCCAAAACCAGATAGCGAAGCTGCTATAAGTTAATACATGGGGTCATTTGGAAGCCCACAAACAAAAGTAAAAGGTTAAACCGTTTTTGAAACATTTGCTAAGGATTAAAATCACATTTATATCGTCACAAGGACTTTTAATGGATATCGCAACATCGTTCTTATTCAAAGCCAGATTGCGAGGCTTTTATTACTGAAATCATGGGATCATTAAGAAGCCAACAAACAAAAGTATTATATTTAAAACCAACATGTAGATCAATCGATTTGATCGGATTGTTGAATGTTCTTGTATTTAAAATCCAGTCTGCATGAAAATCTAATGCAACTAGCAACGTAGAACATTTTCATTCAATCTTAATTGAATTGTTCAAGACAGCAGAATTCAAATGTCATATCATTTCACTATCAGATCAATTAACTGTGATGATCGATAAATTCAGTAAGACATTTTATGAAATCGACGCACACAAACAAACTTAAACAATTTGGTGTTAATTTTATCAGAAACTAAATCCGTGAACCATTTCTCAAACATTTGCTAATGATAAAAATCACATTTTTATCGTCGTAAGGTCTCTTGATGGATATGGCAACACCGTTCCCAATCCAAAACCAGATAGCGAAGCTGCTATAAGTTAATACATGGGGTCATTTGGAAGCCCACAAACAAAAGTAAAAGGTAAAACCGTTGCTGAAACATTTGCTAAGAATTAAAAGCACATTTATATCGTCACAAGGACTTTTAATGGATATCGCAACACGTTCCTAAATCAAAGCCAGATAGCGAGGCTTTTATTACTGAAATCATGGGATCATTTAGAAGCCAACAAACAAAAGTATTAGATTTAAAACCAACATGTAGATCAATCGATTTGATCAGATTGTTGAATGGTCTTGGATTTAAAATCCAGTCTGCATGAAAATCTAATGCAACTTGCAACGTAGAACATTTTCATTCAATCTTAATTGAAATGTTCAAGACAGCAGAATTCAAATGTCATATCATTTCACCATCAGATCAATTAACTGTAATGATCGATAAATTCAGTAAGACATTTTATGAAATCGACGCACACAAACAAACTTAAACAATTTTGTGTTAATTTTATCAGAAACTAAGTCCGTGAACCATTTCTCAAACATTTGCTACTGATAAAAATCACATTTATATCGTCATAAGGACTCTTGATGGATATGGCAACACCGTTCCCAATCCAAAACCAGATAGCGAAGCTGCTATAAGTTAATACATGGGGTCATTTGGAAGCCCACCAAAAAAAGTAAAAGGTTAAACCGTTTCTGAAGCATTTGCCATTCAGTTAGAAGCCCACAAACAAAAGTAAAAGGTAAAACCGTTGCTGAAACATTTGCTAAGGATTAAAAGCACATTTATATCGTCACAAGGACTTTTAATGGATATCGCAACATCGTTCCTAATGCAAAGCCAGATAGCGAGGCTTTTATTACTGAAATCATGGGATCATTAAGAAGCCAACAAACAAAAGTATTATATTTAAAACCAACATGTAGATCAATCGATTTGATCGGATTGTTGAATGTTCTTGTATTTAAAATCCAGTCTGCATGAAAATCTAATGCAACTAGCAACGTAGAACATTTTCATTCAATCTTAATTGAAATGTTCAAGACAGCAGAACTCAAATGTCATATCATTTCACCATCAGATCAATTAACTATAATGATCGATAAATTCAGTTAGACAGTTTATGAAACCGACGCACACAAACAAACTTAAACAGTTTGGTGTTAATTTAATCAGAAACTAAATCCGTGAACCATTTCTCAAACATTTGCTAATGATGAAAATCACATTTATATCCTCATAAGGACGTTTGATAGATATGGAAACACCGTTCCCAATCCAAAACCAGATAGCGAAGCTGCTATAAGTTAATACATGGGGTCATTTGGAAGCCCACAAACAAAAGTAAAAGGTTAAACCGTTTTTGAAACATTTGCTAAGGATTAAAATCACATTTATATCGTCACAAGGACTTTTAATGGATATCGCAACATCGTTCCTAATTCAAAGCCAGATAGCGAGGCTTTTATTACTGAAATCATGGGATCATTTAGAAGCCCACAAACAAAGGTTTAATATTTAAAACCAACATGTAGATCAATCGATTTGATCGGATTGTTGAATGGTCTTGGATTCAAAATCCAGTGAACGTTCGCGTAAGTTTCGGATCACTTTATCAATAATTTCGCTGCTAGTGGTGTCGAAAGGCAAAGATAGCAAAGAGAGGCCATTCCTTTAATTCTCTTAGTTTTTATACAATTTTTGAGTGCCACTCACGGGAGTGGCAACTCACTATTCACTCAAATCATCACTCGCTGGACTGTCAAACAAATAACTCCTTAACGAAACCAATTGTTCGTTAAGGTTGAACATCTTGGGCGAACATCCAGTCTGCATGAAAATCTAATGCAACTAGCAACGTAGAACATTTTCATTCAATCTTAATTGAAATGTTTAAGCAGAATTCAAATGTCATATCATTTCACCATCAGATCAATTAACTGTAATGATCGATAAATTCAGTAAGACATTTTATGAAATCGTCGCACACGTACAATCTTAAACAGTGTGGTTTTGAGTTCATCAGAAACTAAATCCGTGAACCATTTCACAAACATTTGCTTATTATAAAAATCACATTTATGTCATCATAAGGACGTTTGATAGATATGGAAACACCGTTCCCAATCCAAAACCAGATAGCGAAGCTGCTATAAGTTAATACATGGGGTCATTTGGAAGCCCACAAACAAAAGTAAAAGGTAAAACTGTTGCTGAAACATTTGCTAAAGATTAAAAGCACATTTATATCGTCACAAGGACTTTTAATGGATATCGCAACATCGTTCCTAATTCAAAGCCAGATAGCGAGGCTTTTATTACTGAAATCATGGGATCATTTAGAAGCCAACAAACAAAAGTATTAGATTTAAAACCAACATGTAGATCAATCGATTTGATCGGATTGTTGAATGATCTTGGATTTAAAATCCAGTCTGCATGAAAATCTAATGCAACTAGCAACGTAGAACATTTTCATTCAATCTTAATTGAAATGTTCAAGACAACAGAATTCAAATGTCATATCATTTCACCATCAGATCAATTAACTGTAATGATCGATAAATTCAGTAAGACATTTTATGAAATCGACGCACACTCACAAACTTAAACAGTGTGGTGTAAATTTTATCCGAAACTAAATCCGTGAACCATTTCTCAAACATTTGCTACTGATAAAAATCACATTTATATCGTCATAAGGACGTTTGATGGATATGGCAACACCGTTCCCAATCCAAAACCAGATAGCGAAGCTGCTATAAGTTAATACATGGGGTCATTTGGAAGCCCACAAACAAAAGTAAAAGGTAAAACCGTTGCTGAAACATTTGCTAAGGATTAAAAGCACATTTATATCGTCACAAGGACTTTTAATGGTTATCGCAACATCGTTCCTAATTCAAAGCCAGATTGCGAGGCTTTTATTACTGAAATCATGGGATCATTTAGAAGCCCACAAACAAAGGTTTAATGTTTAAAACCAACATATAGATCAATCGATTTGATCGGATTGTTGAATGATCTTGGATTAAAAATATAGTCTGCATGAAAATCTAATGCAACTAGCAACGTAGAACATTTTCATTCAATCTTAATTGAAATGTTCAAGACAGCAGAATTAAAATGTCATATCATTTCATTATCAGATCAATTAACTGTAATGATCGATAAATTCAGTAAGACATTTTATGAAATGGACGCACACGTACAAACTTAAACAATTTGGTGTTAATTTGATCAGAAACCTAATCCGTGAATCATTTTTCAAACATTTGCTAATGATTTAAATCACATTTATGTCATCATAAGGACGTTTGATGAATATGGCAACAACGTTCCCAATCCAAAACCAGATAGCGAAGCTGCTATAAGTTAATACATGGGGTCATTTGGAAGCCCACAAACAAAAGTAAAAGGTTAAACCGTTGCTGAAACATTTGCTAAGGATTAAAATCACATTTATATCGTCACAATGACTTTTAATGGATATCGCAACATCGTTCCTAATTCAAAGCCAGATAGCGAGGCTTTTATTACTGAAATCATGGAATCATTTAGAAGCCCACAAACAAAGGTTTTATATTTAAAACCGACATGTAGATCAATCGAATTGATCGGATTGTTGAATGATCTTGGATTTAAAATCCAGTCTGCATGAAAATCTAATGCAACTAGCAACGTAGAACATTTTCATTCAATTTTAATTGAAATGTTCAAGACAGCAGAATTCAAATGTCATATCATTTCACTATCAGATCAATTAACTGTAATGATCGATAAATTCAGTAAGACATTTTATGAAATCGACACACACGTACAAACTTAAACAGTTTGGTGTTATTTTCAACAGAAACTATATCCATAAACCATTTCTCAAACATTTGCTTATGATACAAATCACATTTATATCGTCATAAGGACTTTTGATGGATATGGCAACACCGTTCCCAATCCAAAACCAGATAGCGAAGCTGCTATAACTCAATACATGGGGTCATTTAGAAACCCACAAACAAAAGTAAAAGGTTAAACCATTTCAGAAGCATTTGCCATTCATTAAGAAGCCCACAAACAAAAGTAAAAGGTTAAACCATTTCTGAAACACTTACTAACGATAGAAATCACATTTATATCATCGCAAGGACTTTTAATGGATATCGCAACATCGTTCCTAATCCAAAGCCAGAAAGCGAGGCTTTTATAACTAAAATCATGGGATCATTTAGAAGGCCACAAACAAAAGTATTAGATTTAAAACCAACATATAGATCAATCGATTTGATCGGATTGTTGAATGGTCTTGGATTTAAAATCCAGTCTGCGTGAAAATCTAATGCAACTAGCAACGTAGAACATTTTCATTCAATCTTAATTGAATTGTTCAAGACTTTCTTCTTTCTTTCTTTATCAGGCGCTACAACCGCTTGGCGGTCTTGGCCTGCTCCAGGAGAAACCGGAACCGCTCGCGGTCGAGCGCCGTCGTCTGCCAATCGTTGATCCCGGCCTTTTTGGCGGACGCATCCACGCCATCACTCCATCTCAGTTTGGGCCTACCACGCCTCCTCTGTCCATGTGGGCAGCCTAAAAGGACTTTACGGGCTGGGTCGTCCGGTGCCATTCTAATGACATGACCAGCCCACCGGAGCCTGGCGAGTCTAATTCGCTGCACGAGTTCGTAGAGCTCGTCATTGTATCGGCTCCTCCATTGTCCTTCCACACATACGGGGCCAAAAATCCTTCTGAGCATCTTCCTCTCGAACGCGGCTAAGAGGGTTTCGTCAGTTTTGGACAAGGTCCATGTCTCAGAGGCGTATGTGAGTACTGGAACTATGAGTGTTTTATATAGTTCCAGCTTCAGCCGTCGCGACAGGTATTTTGAGTGGAGAAGTTTCCTCAGGCTGTAGTATGACCGGTTGGCTGCCAGCACCCTTGCGCGTAATTCAACTTCTATGCTACTGTTGGTGCTGACTTTTGACCCAAGATAGGTGAAGTTTTGGACGACTTCAAAGGTTCGCTCACCTATCTGTACGTCACCCCTGCGTAGACTCGCATTAGTATTTGTTAGCAGGGCCGCTGATGGTGCCACCATCATTTTGGTTTTTGCCTCGTTAATCTCCAAACCGAGGTTCTCAGCCGCCTGCTCAATCCGTTTGTAAGCCTCTGCTACATAGGAGAGCCGCAAACCAATGATGTCTATGTCATCAGCGTATGCCAGAATCTGGATTGACTTGTAGAAGATGGTCCCCGAGGTTTCCACTCCTGAGTCTCGGATGGCCCTCTCTAGCGCCAGGTTGAAAAGGAGACAGGCAAGCCCATCGCCCTGGCGCAGACCCTTGGTGGTAGCAAAGGGCCTTGAGAGTTTTCCATCCACCATCACCTGGCATGTGACGTTGGTCATGGTCATTTTAACAAGCCTGGTAAGCTTGGCCGGGATTCCAAAAGAGCTCATTGCGTCGTAAAGTTTTACCCTGGCTATGCTGTCGTATGCGGCTTTGAAGTCTATGAAGAGATGGAAAGATTGGAGCTGTTGCTCCGCCATCTTCTCCAAGATCTGCCGCATGGTGAAGATCTGGTCAGCGGTTGATTTTCCTTTTCGGAATCCCCTCTGATAGTTTCCCACTATCTCTTCTACGAATGGGACAAGTCTCTCTTGCAAGACTAAGGAGAAGATCTTATAGGCGGTATTCAACACCGTAATACCCCTGTAATTGCTGCACTGTAGCCTGTCTCCTTTCTTGTATATGGGATAGATGATACCAAGATTCCAATCACGAGGTATCGATTCGCTATCCCACACCTCAGTAATTATTTGATGAATTTCGCGTTCAAGTGCTGCACCTCCGTTTTTGATCAGTTCGGCTGATATTCCGTCGGTGCCGGGTGCTTTATTATTCTTCAACCGACGGATTGCTTTTCGGGTTTCGTCCATGCTAGGTGGCAGTAGCATGACATCATCCGCTAGTGGAGACTCTAGCTGTTCGTTGAACTGATCATTTAGTAATTCATCAAAATACTGAGCCCATCGCGAGAGGACCTCTGGCTGGTAGCTGACCAGATTTCCATCCTTATTTCGACATCAGGTCACCTTAGGTATAAAGGTTTTTCGATGACCTGCTATCTCTTGGTAAAACTTTTTTCCTGGGCCGTATCGCACTCTGATTCCTTGGAGCTCCTGCACTCGTTGTTCTTCCCACTGATGTTTCTTGGTGCGGTGTACTCTTTTTTCTTCTCGTCTGAGCCGTATGTAATTCTCTGCGCATGCCCGCGTTCTATGCCGCTGCTGCATTGCTCGGTATGCGCAGTTCTTACGTTCCGTCACAAGTCTACATTCGTCGTCGAACCAGCCAGATTTGGTGTTGCCCCGACGTGGTGGTAGTGTGGATTTTGCACAGTTCAATATCTTTGTTTTTAGAGCGCTCCACCGTTCGCTCGTAGTGTTGTATGGATTTGCTGGTAATAGAGACTCTCCTAAAGCGGATTCGAATGCCTGTTGGACTTTAGCGTCCTTTAGGGAGTCCGTGTTGAGCCGGGCCTGCATTTTTTCCTCATCCCCTTTGTCACGGGGACGGGCGATTCTGCAACGTATCACTAAGCCAACCAGATAGTGATCGGAATCGATGTTGGCTCCTCTATAGGTTCTGACGTTTAACAGGCTCGACTGTCTTCGGCGGCTTATCAGCACGTGGTCGATCTGGTTGGAGGTGGCTCCATCTGGGGACACCCAAGTAGCTTTGTGGATGTCCCGACGCGCAAACTTGGTACTTCCCACAACCAGATTACTTGCTGCTGCAAGTTGGACCAATCTATTACCATTGTCATTACTGTGCTCATGTAGACTGTGATCACCAATGTATTGGCGATACATTGGCTCCCTACCGACTTTTGCATTGAAGTCCCCCAAGATGATTTTGAGGTCATGCTTAGGGCACTTATCAATGATTTTTGCGAGGCGGCCGTAGAAAAGGTCCTTCTCCTCTTCGTCTTTGTCTTCGGTAGGGGCGTGAACGTTTATGAGGCTGATGTTGAAGAATTTGCCTCGCATGCGCAGGGTGCATAGCCTATCGTCTATAGCCTTGAAGTCGATGACCTCGGATTTCAGCCGCGGACCCACGGCGAAACCCGTTCCGAGCATATGGTGGCGGTCGTGGCAGCTGTAGTACAAGTGGTACCGTTTTTCACCACGTCTGTTTAGCACACCATTCCCTAGCCATCGTATTTCTTGTAGTGCTACAAGGTCCATGTTCAGTGTGGCTAGGGCGTCATCTAGTTGCTTCAAGGCTCCGGCTCTGTGCAGAGTGCGTACGTTCCATGAGCCCATTATCAATGTCCGGGGGCGTTGCAGGGGTCGGTTGCCGTTGAGTCCAGTTCGCAGAATGTCCTGATTGCTTTCCGTAGTCTAAGTTTACTCGAGGCAGGGTGACTGGCCCCGCGCTCGAGCCCCCAGTACCTCTGGAGGGCCTCGGAGCAGTTAAGTTTAGCGTCTGGCTGTACCCCCGACGTTCAGACAGCCCGGTTACCCGCGCTGCCCACCCCCCTCCTGTTTAGCCATGCGTCACCATCCGCCCAAGGGGTTGGAACCAGCCCGTTTACCCAAGCTTAGATATACGATGATACATGTTACCGCTCTGCACGTCGGGGACGTGACGGAATAGGAGTTGGAAAGGAGAGCCTGTGTAGCCTTCTAGAGGCGCCGGATCCTAACCCATTAACAGAGCAAGTCATATCATTTCACCATCAGATCAATTAACTGTGATGATCGATAAATTCAGTAAGACATTTTATGAAATCGACGCACACTTACAAACTTAAACAGTGTGGTGTTGATTTCATCAGAAACTAAATCCGTGAACCATTTCACAAACATTTGCTAATTATAAAAATCACATTTATATCCTCATAAGGACGTTTGATAGATATGGAAACACCGTTCCCAATCCAAAACCAGATAGCGAAGCTGCTATAAAATAATTCATGGGGTCATTTGGAAGCCCACCAACAAAAGTAAAAGGTTAAACCGTTTCTGAAACATTTGCTAAGGATTAAAAGCACATTTATATCGTCACAAGGACTTTTAATGGATATCGCAACATCGTTCCTAATTCAAAGCCAGATTGCGAGGCTTTTATAACTGAAATCATGGGATCATTTAGAAGCCCACAAACAAAAGTATTAGATTTAAAACCAACATGTAGATCAATCGATTTGATCGGATTGTTGAATGGTCTTGGATTTAAAATCCAGTCTGCATGAAAATCTAATGCAACTAGCAACGTAGAACATTTTCATTCAATCTTAATTGAATTGTTCAAGACAGCAGAATTCAAATGTCATATCATTTCACTATCAGATCAATTAACTGTGATGATCGATAAATTCAGTAAGACATTTTATGAAATCGACGCACACAAACAAACTTAAACAATTTGGTGTTAATTTTATCAGAAACTAAATCCGTGAACCATTTCTCAAACATTTGCTAATGATAAAAATCACATTTTTATCGTCGTAAGGTCTCTTGATGGATATGGCAACACCGTTCCCAATCCAAAACCAGATAGCGAAGCTGCTATAAGTTAATACATGGGGTCATTTGGAAGCCCACAAACAAAAGTAAAAGGTAAAACCGTTGCTGAAACATTTGCTAAGAATTAAAAGCACATTTATATCGTCACAAGGACTTTTAATGGATATCGCAACACGTTCCTAAATCAAAGCCAGATAGCGAGGCTTTTATTACTGAAATCATGGGATCATTTAGAAGCCAACAAACAAAAGTATTAGATTTAAAACCAACATGTAGATCAATCGATTTGATCAGATTGTTGAATGGTCTTGGATTTAAAATCCAGTCTGCATGAAAATCTAATGCAACTTGCAACGTAGAACATTTTCATTCAATCTTAATTGAAATGTTCAAGACAGCAGAATTCAAATGTCATATCATTTCACCATCAGATCAATTAACTGTAATGATCGATAAATTCAGTAAGACATTTTATGAAATCGACGCACACAAACAAACTTAAACAATTTTGTGTTAATTTTATCAGAAACTAAGTCCGTGAACCATTTCTCAAACATTTGCTACTGATAAAAATCACATTTATATCGTCATAAGGACTCTTGATGGATATGGCAACACCGTTCCCAATCCAAAACCAGATAGCGAAGCTGCTATAAGTTAATACATGGGGTCATTTGGAAGCCCACCAACAAAAGTAAAAGGTTAAACCGTTTCTGAAGCATTTGCCATTCAGTTAGAAGCCCACAAACAAAAGTAAAAGGTAAAACCGTTGCTGAAACATTTGCTAAGGATTAAAAGCACATTTATATCGTCACAAGGACTTTTAATGGATATCGCAACATCGTTCCTAATTCAAAGCCAGATTGCGAGGCTTTTATTACTGAAATCATGGGATCATTAAGAAGCCAACAAACAAAATTATTATATTTAAAACCAACATGTAGATCAATCGATTTGATCGGATTGTTGAATGTTCTTGTATTTAAAATCCAGTCTGCATGAAAATCTAATGCAACTAGCAACGTAGAACATTTTCATTCAATCTTAATTGAAATGTTCAAGACAGCAGAACTCAAATGTCATATCATTTCACCATCAGATCAATTAACTATAATGATCGATAAATTCAGTTAGACAGTTTATGAAACCGACGCACACAAACAAACTTAAACAGTTTGGTGTTAATTTAATCAGAAACTAAATCCGTGAACCATTTCTCAAACATTTGCTAATGATGAAAATCACATTTATATCCTCATAAGGACGTTTGATAGATATGGAAACACCGTTCCCAATCCAAAACCAGATAGCGAAGCTGCTATAAGTTAATACATGGGGTCATTTGGAAGCCCACAAACAAAAGTAAAAGGTTAAACCGTTTTTGAAACATTTGCTAAGGATTAAAATCACATTTATATCGTCACAAGGACTTTTAATGGATATCGCAACATCGTTCTTATTCAAAGCCAGATTGCGAGGCTTTTATTACTGAAATCATGGGATCATTAAGAAGCCAACAAACAAAAGTATTATATTTAAAACCAACATGTAGATCAATCGATTTGATCGGATTGTTGAATGTTCTTGTATTTAAAATCCAGTCTGCATGAAAATCTAATGCAACTAGCAACGTAGAACATTTTCATTCAATCTTAATTGAATTGTTCAAGACAGCAGAATTCAAATGTCATATCATTTCACTATCAGATCAATTAACTGTGATGATCGATAAATTCAGTAAGACATTTTATGAAATCGACGCACACAAACAAACTTAAACAATTTGGTGTTAATTTTATCAGAAACTAAATCCGTGAACCATTTCTCAAACATTTGCTAATGATAAAAATCACATTTTTATCGTCGTAAGGTCTCTTGATGGATATGGCAACACCGTTCCCAATCCAAAACCAGATAGCGAAGCTGCTATAAGTTAATACATGGGGTCATTTGGAAGCCCACAAACAAAAGTAAAAGGTAAAACCGTTGCTGAAACATTTGCTAAGAATTAAAAGCACATTTATATCGTCACAAGGACTTTTAATGGATATCGCAACACGTTCCTAAATCAAAGCCAGATAGCGAGGCTTTTATTACTGAAATCATGGGATCATTTAGAAGCCAACAAACAAAAGTATTAGATTTAAAACCAACATGTAGATCAATCGATTTGATCAGATTGTTGAATGGTCTTGGATTTAAAATCCAGTCTGCATGAAAATCTAATGCAACTTGCAACGTAGAACATTTTCATTCAATCTTAATTGAAATGTTCAAGACAGCAGAATTCAAATGTCATATCATTTCACCATCAGATCAATTAACTGTAATGATCGATAAATTCAGTAAGACATTTTATGAAATCGACGCACACAAACAAACTTAAACAATTTTGTGTTAATTTTATCAGAAACTAAGTCCGTGAACCATTTCTCAAACATTTGCTACTGATAAAAATCACATTTATATCGTCATAAGGACTCTTGATGGATATGGCAACACCGTTCCCAATCCAAAACCAGATAGCGAAGCTGCTATAAGTTAATACATGGGGTCATTTGGAAGCCCACCAACAAAAGTAAAAGGTTAAACCGTTTCTGAAGCATTTGCCATTCAGTTAGAAGCCCACAAACAAAAGTAAAAGGTAAAACCGTTGCTGAAACATTTGCTAAGGATTAAAAGCACATTTATATCGTCACAAGGACTTTTAATGGATATCGCAACATCGTTCCTAATTCAAAGCCAGATTGCGAGGCTTTTATTACTGAAATCATGGGATCATTAAGAAGCCAACAAACAAAATTATTATATTTAAAACCAACATGTAGATCAATCGATTTGATCGGATTGTTGAATGTTCTTGTATTTAAAATCCAGTCTGCATGAAAATCTAATGCAACTAGCAACGTAGAACATTTTCATTCAATCTTAATTGAAATGTTCAAGACAGCAGAACTCAAATGTCATATCATTTCACCATCAGATCAATTAACTATAATGATCGATAAATTCAGTTAGACAGTTTATGAAACCGACGCACACAAACAAACTTAAACAGTTTGGTGTTAATTTAATCAGAAACTAAATCCGTGAACCATTTCTCAAACATTTGCTAATGATGAAAATCACATTTATATCCTCATAAGGACGTTTGATAGATATGGAAACACCGTTCCCAATCCAAAACCAGATAGCGAAGCTGCTATAAGTTAATACATGGGGTCATTTGGAAGCCCACAAACAAAAGTAAAAGGTTAAACCGTTTTTGAAACATTTGCTAAGGATTAAAATCACATTTATATCGTCACAAGGACTTTTAATGGATATCGCAACATCGTTCTTATTCAAAGCCAGATTGCGAGGCTTTTATTACTGAAATCATGGGATCATTAAGAAGCCAACAAACAAAAGTATTATATTTAAAACCAACATGTAGATCAATCGATTTGATCGGATTGTTGAATGTTCTTGTATTTAAAATCCAGTCTGCATGAAAATCTAATGCAACTAGCAACGTAGAACATTTTCATTCAATCTTAATTGAATTGTTCAAGACAGCAGAATTCAAATGTCATATCATTTCACTATCAGATCAATTAACTGTGATGATCGATAAATTCAGTAAGACATTTTATGAAATCGACGCACACAAACAAACTTAAACAGTTTGGTGTTAATTTAATCAGAAACTAAATCCGTGAACCATTTCTCAAACATTTGCTAATGATAAAAATCACATTTTTATCGTCGTAAGGTCTCTTGATGGATATGGCAACACCGTTCCCAATCCAAAACCAGATAGCGAAGCTGCTATAAGTTAATACATGGGGTCATTTGGAAGCCCACAAACAAAAGTAAAAGGTAAAACCGTTGCTGAAACATTTGCTAAGAATTAAAAGCACATTTATATCGTCACAAGGACTTTTAATGGATATCGCAACACGTTCCTAAATCAAAGCCAGATAGCGAGGCTTTTATTACTGAAATCATGGGATCATTTAGAAGCCAACAAACAAAAGTATTAGATTTAAAACCAACATGTAGATCAATCGATTTGATCAGATTGTTGAATGGTCTTGGATTTAAAATCCAGTCTGCATGAAAATCTAATGCAACTTGCAACGTAGAACATTTTCATTCAATCTTAATTGAAATGTTCAAGACAGCAGAATTCAAATGTCATATCATTTCACCATCAGATCAATTAACTGTAATGATCGATAAATTCAGTAAGACATTTTATGAAATCGACGCACACAAACAAACTTAAACAATTTTGTGTTAATTTTATCAGAAACTAAGTCCGTGAACCATTTCTCAAACATTTGCTACTGATAAAAATCACATTTATATCGTCATAAGGACTCTTGATGGATATGGCAACACCGTTCCCAATCCAAAACCAGATAGCGAAGCTGCTATAAGTTAATACATGGGGTCATTTGGAAGCCCACCAAAAAAAGTAAAAGGTTAAACCGTTTCTGAAGCATTTGCCATTCAGTTAGAAGCCCACAAACAAAAGTAAAAGGTAAAACCGTTGCTGAAACATTTGCTAAAGATTAAAAGCACATTTATATCGTCACAAGGACTTTTAATGGATATCGCAACATCGTTCCTAATTCAAAGCCAGATAGCGAGGCTTTTATTACTGAAATCATGGGATCATTTAGAAGCCCACAAACAAAGGTTTAATATTTAAAACCAACATGTAGATCAATCGATTTGATCGGATTGTTGAATGGTCTTGGATTCAAAATCCAGTGAACGTTCGCGTAAGTTTCGGATCACTTTATCAATAATTTCGCTGCTAGTGGTGTCGAAAGGCAAAGATAGCAAAGAGAGGCCATTCCTTTAATTCTCTTAGTTTTTATACAATTTTTGAGTGCCACTCACGGGAGTGGCAACTCACTATTCACTCAAATCATCACTCGCTGGACTGTCAAACAAATAACTCCTTAACGAAACCAATTGTTCGTTAAGGTTGAACATCTTGGGCGAACATCCAGTCTGCATGAAAATCTAATGCAACTAGCAACGTAGAACATTTTCATTCAATCTTAATTGAAATGTTTAAGCAGAATTCAAATGTCATATCATTTCACCATCAGATCAATTAACTGTAATGATCGATAAATTCAGTAAGACATTTTATGAAATCGTCGCACACGTACAATCTTAAACAGTGTGGTTTTGAGTTCATCAGAAACTAAATCCGTGAACCATTTCACAAACATTTGCTTATTATAAAAATCACATTTATGTCATCATAAGGACGTTTGATAGATATGGAAACACCGTTCCCAATCCAAAACCAGATAGCGAAGCTGCTATAAGTTAATACATGGGGTCATTTGGAAGCCCACAAACAAAAGTAAAAGGTAAAACTGTTGCTGAAACATTTGCTAAAGATTAAAAGCACATTTATATCGTCACAAGGACTTTTAATGGATATCGCAACATCGTTCCTAATTCAAAGCCAGATTGCGAGGCTTTTATTACTGAAATCATGGGATCATTAAGAAGCCAACAAACAAAAGTATTATATTTAAAACCAACATGTAGATCAATCGATTTGATCGGATTGTTGAATGTTCTTGTATTTAAAATCCAGTCTGCATGAAAATCTAATGCAACTAGCAACGTAGAACATTTTCATTCAATCTTAATTGAATTGTTCAAGACAGCAGAATTCAAATGTCATATCATTTCACTATCAGATCAATTAACTGTGATGATCGATAAATTCAGTAAGACATTTTATGAAATCGACGCACACAAACAAACTTAAACAATTTGGTGTTAATTTTATCAGAAACTAAATCCGTGAACCATTTCTCAAACATTTGCTAATGATAAAAATCACATTTTTATCGTCGTAAGGTCTCTTGATGGATATGGCAACACCGTTCCCAATCCAAAACCAGATAGCGAAGCTGCTATAAGTTAATACATGGGGTCATTTGGAAGCCCACAAACAAAAGTAAAAGGTAAAACCGTTGCTGAAACATTTGCTAAGAATTAAAAGCACATTTATATCGTCACAAGGACTTTTAATGGATATCGCAACACGTTCCTAAATCAAAGCCAGATAGCGAGGCTTTTATTACTGAAATCATGGGATCATTTAGAAGCCAACAAACAAAAGTATTAGATTTAAAACCAACATGTAGATCAATCGATTTGATCAGATTGTTGAATGGTCTTGGATTTAAAATCCAGTCTGCATGAAAATCTAATGCAACTTGCAACGTAGAACATTTTCATTCAATCTTAATTGAAATGTTCAAGACAGCAGAATTCAAATGTCATATCATTTCACCATCAGATCAATTAACTGTAATGATCGATAAATTCAGTAAGACATTTTATGAAATCGACGCACACAAACAAACTTAAACAATTTTGTGTTAATTTTATCAGAAACTAAGTCCGTGAACCATTTCTCAAACATTTGCTACTGATAAAAATCACATTTATATCGTCATAAGGACTCTTGATGGATATGGCAACACCGTTCCCAATCCAAAACCAGATAGCGAAGCTGCTATAAGTTAATACATGGGGTCATTTGGAAGCCCACCAAAAAAAGTAAAAGGTTAAACCGTTTCTGAAGCATTTGCCATTCAGTTAGAAGCCCACAAACAAAAGTAAAAGGTAAAACCGTTGCTGAAACATTTGCTAAGGATTAAAAGCACATTTATATCGTCACAAGGACTTTTAATGGATATCGCAACATCGTTCCTAATGCAAAGCCAGATAGCGAGGCTTTTATTACTGAAATCATGGGATCATTAAGAAGCCAACAAACAAAAGTATTATATTTAAAACCAACATGTAGATCAATCGATTTGATCGGATTGTTGAATGTTCTTGTATTTAAAATCCAGTCTGCATGAAAATCTAATGCAACTAGCAACGTAGAACATTTTCATTCAATCTTAATTGAAATGTTCAAGACAGCAGAACTCAAATGTCATATCATTTCACCATCAGATCAATTAACTATAATGATCGATAAATTCAGTTAGACAGTTTATGAAACCGACGCACACAAACAAACTTAAACAGTTTGGTGTTAATTTAATCAGAAACTAAATCCGTGAACCATTTCTCAAACATTTGCTAATGATGAAAATCACATTTATATCCTCATAAGGACGTTTGATAGATATGGAAACACCGTTCCCAATCCAAAACCAGATAGCGAAGCTGCTATAAGTTAATACATGGGGTCATTTGGAAGCCCACAAACAAAAGTAAAAGGTTAAACCGTTTTTGAAACATTTGCTAAGGATTAAAATCACATTTATATCGTCACAAGGACTTTTAATGGATATCGCAACATCGTTCCTAATTCAAAGCCAGATAGCGAGGCTTTTATTACTGAAATCATGGGATCATTTAGAAGCCCACAAACAAAGGTTTAATATTTAAAACCAACATGTAGATCAATCGATTTGATCGGATTGTTGAATGGTTTTGGATTCAAAATCCAGTGAACGTTCGCGTAAGTTTCGGATCACTTTATCAATAATTTCGCTGCTAGTGGTGTCGAAAGGCAAAGATAGCAAAGAGAGGCCATTCCTTTAATTCTCTTAGTTTTTATACAATTTTTGAGTGCCACTCACGGGAGTGGCAACTCACTATTCACTCAAATCATCACTCGCTGGACTGTCAAACAAATAACTCCTTAACGAAACCAATTGTTCGTTAAGGTTGAACATCTTGGGCGAACATCCAGTCTGCATGAAAATCTAATGCAACTAGCAACGTAGAACATTTTCATTCAATCTTAATTGAAATGTTTAAGCAGAATTCAAATGTCATATCATTTCACCATCAGATCAATTAACTGTAATGATCGATAAATTCAGTAAGACATTTTATGAAATCGTCGCACACGTACAATCTTAAACAGTGTGGTTTTGAGTTCATCAGAAACTAAATCCGTGAACCATTTCACAAACATTTGCTTATTATAAAAATCACATTTATGTCATCATAAGGACGTTTGATAGATATGGAAACACCGTTCCCAATCCAAAACCAGATAGCGAAGCTGCTATAAGTTAATACATGGGGTCATTTGGAAGCCCACAAACAAAAGTAAAAGGTAAAACTGTTGCTGAAACATTTGCTAAAGATTAAAAGCACATTTATATCGTCACAAGGACTTTTAATGGATATCGCAACATCGTTCCTAATTCAAAGCCAGATAGCGAGGCTTTTATTACTGAAATCATGGGATCATTTAGAAGCCAACAAACAAAAGTATTAGATTTAAAACCAACATGTAGATCAATCGATTTGATCGGATTGTTGAATGATCTTGGATTTAAAATCCAGTCTGCATGAAAATCTAATGCAACTAGCAACGTAGAACATTTTCATTCAATCTTAATTGAAATGTTCAAGACAACAGAATTCAAATGTCATATCATTTCACCATCAGATCAATTAACTGTAATGATCGATAAATTCAGTAAGACATTTTATGAAATCGACGCACACTCACAAACTTAAACAGTGTGGTGTAAATTTTATCCGAAACTAAATCCGTGAACCATTTCTCAAACATTTGCTACTGATAAAAATCACATTTATATCGTCATAAGGACGTTTGATGGATATGGCAACACCGTTCCCAATCCAAAACCAGATAGCGAAGCTGCTATAAGTTAATACATGGGGTCATTTGGAAGCCCACAAACAAAAGTAAAAGGTAAAACCGTTGCTGAAACATTTGCTAAGGATTAAAAGCACATTTATATCGTCACAAGGACTTTTAATGGTTATCGCAACATCGTTCCTAATTCAAAGCCAGATTGCGAGGCTTTTATTACTGAAATCATGGGATCATTTAGAAGCCCACAAACAAAGGTTTAATGTTTAAAACCAACATATAGATCAATCGATTTGATCGGATTGTTGAATGATCTTGGATTAAAAATATAGTCTGCATGAAAATCTAATGCAACTAGCAACGTAGAACATTTTCATTCAATCTTAATTGAAATGTTTAAGCAGAATTCAAATGTCATATCATTTCACTATCAGATCAATTAACTGTAATGATCGATAAATTCAGTAAGACATTTTATGAAATCGACGCCCACGTACAAACTTAAACAGTGTCGTGTTAATTTGATCAGAAACTAAATCCGTGAACCATTTCTCAAACATTTGCTACTGATACAAATCACATTAATATCGTCATAAGGACTTTTGATGGATATGGCAACACCGTTCCCAATCCAAAACCAGATAGCGAAGCTTCTATAACTCAATACATGGGGTCATTTGGTAGCCCACAAACAAAAGTAAAAGGTTAAACCATTTCAGAAGCATTTGCCATTCAGTTAGAAGCCCACAAACAAAAGTAAAAGGTTAAACCATTTCTGAAACACTTACTAAGGATAGAAATCACATTTATATCATCACAAGGACTTTTAATGGATATCGCAACATCGTTCCTAATCCAAAGCCAGAAAGCGAGGCTTTTATAACTAAAATCATGGGATCATTTAGAAGGCCACAAACAAAAGTATTAGATTTAAAACCAACATGTAGATCAATCGATTTGATCGGATTGTTGAATGGTCTTATATATAAAATCCAGTCTGCGTGAAAATCTAATGCAACTAGCAACGAAGAACATTTTCATTCAATCTTAATTGAATTGTTCAAGACAGCAGAATTCAAATGTCATGTCATTACACTATCAGATCAATTAACTGTAATGATCGATAAATTCAGTAAGACATTTTATGAAATCGACGCACACGTACAAAATTAAACAGTGTGGTGTTGATTTTATCATAAACTAAATCCGTGAACCATTTCTCAAACATTTGCTTCTGATTTAAATCACATTTATATCGTCATAAGGACTTTTGATAGATATGGCAACACCGTTCCCAATCCAAAACCAGATAGCGAAGCTGCTATAAGTTAATACATGGGGTCATTTAGAAACCCACAAACAAAAGTAAAAGGTTGCACCATTTCTTAAGCATTTGCCATTCATTTAGAAGCCCACAAACAAAAGTAAAAGGTTAAACCATTTCTGAAACACTTACTAAGGATAGAAATCACATTTATATCATCACAAAGACTTTTAATGGATATCGCAACATCGTTCCTAATCCGCAACATCGTTCCTCCAGAAAGCGAGGCTTTTATAACTAAAATCATGGGATCATTTAGAAGGCCACAAACTAAAGTATTAGATTTAAAACCAACATGTAGATCAATCGATTTGATCGGATTGTTGAATGGTCTTGGATTCAAAATCCAGTCTGCATGAAAATCTAATGCAACTAGCAACGTAGAACATTTTCATTCAATCTTAATTGAATTGTTTAAGCAGAATTCAACTGTCATATCATTTCACCATCAGATCAATTAACTGTAATGATCGATAAATTCAGTCAGACATTTTATGAAATCGACGCCCACATACAAACTTAATCAGTGTCGTGTTAATTTGATCAGAAACTAAATCCGTGAACCATTTCTCAAACATTTGCTACTGATTAAAATCACATTTATATCGTCATAAGGACTTTTGATGGATATGGCAACACCGTTCCCAATCCAAAACCAGATAGCGAAGCTGCTATAAGTTAATACATGGGGTCATTTGGAAGCCCACAAACAAAAGTAAAAGGTAAAACCGTTTTTGAAACATTTGCTAAGGATTAAAATCACATTTATATCGTCACAAGGACTTTTAATGGATATCGCTACACGTTCCTAATTCAAAGCCAGATAGCGAGGCTTTTATAACTGAAATCATGGGATCATTTAGAAGCCCACAAACAAAAGTATTATATTTAAAACCAACATGTAGATCAATCGATTTGATCGGATTGTTGAATGATCTTGGATTAAAAATCCAGTCTGCATGAAAATCTAATGCAACTAGCAAAGTAGAACATTTTCATTCAATCTTAATTGAAATGTTCAAGACAGCAGGATTCAAATGTCATATCATTTCACCATCAGATCAATTAACTGTAATGATCGATAAATTCAGTAAGACATTTTATGAAATCGACGCACACAAACAAACTTAAACAATTTGGTGATAATTTTATCAGAAACTAAATCCGTGAACCATTTCTCAAACATTTGCTAATGATAAAAATCACATTTTTATCGTCATAAGGTCTCTTGATGGATATGGCAACACCGTTCCAAATCCAAAACCAGATAGCGAAGCTTCTATAACTCAATACATGGGGTCATTTAGAAACCCACAAACAAAAGTAAAAGGTTGCACCATTTCTGAAGCATTTGCCATTCATTTAGAAGCCCACAAACAAAAGTAAAAGGTTAAACCATTTCTGAAACACTTACTAAGGATAGAAATCACATTTATATCATCACAAGGACTTTTAATGGATATCGCAACATCGTTCCTAATCCGCAACATCGTTCCTCCAGAAAGCGAGGCTTTTATAACTAAAATCATGGGATCATTTAGAAGGCCACAAACTAAAGTATTAGATTTAAAACCAACATGTAGATCAATCGATTTGATCGGATTGTTGAATGGTCTTGGATTCAAAATCCAGTCTGCATGAAAATCTAATGCAACTAGCAACGTAGAACATTTTCATTCAATCTTAATTGAATTGTTTAAGCAGAATTCAACTGTCATATCATTTCACCATCAGATCAATTAACTGTAATGATCGATAAATTCAGTCAGACATTTTATGAAATCGACGCCCACATACAAACTTAAACAGTGTCGTGTTAATTTGATCAGAAACTAAATCCGTGAACCATTTCTCAAACATTTGCTACTGATTAAAATCACATTTATATCGTCATAAGGACTTTTGATGGATATGGCAACACCGTTCCCAATCCAAAACCAGATAGCGAAGCTGCTATAAGTTAATACATGGGGTCATTTGGAAGCCCACAAACAAAAGTAAAAGGTAAAACCGTTTTTGAAACATTTGCTAAGGATTAAAATCACATTTATATCGTCACAAGGACTTTTAATGGATATCGCAACGCGTTCCTAATTCAAAGCCAGATAGCGAGGCTTTTATAACTGAAATCATGGGATCATTTAGAAGCCCACAAACAAAAGTATTATATTTAAAACCAACATGTAGATCAATCGATTTGATCGGATTGTTGAATGATCTTGGATTAAAAATCCAGTCTGCATGAAAATCTAATGCAACTAGCAAAGTAGAACATTTTCATTCAATCTTAATTGAAATGTTCAAGACAGCAGGATTCAAATGTCATATCATTTCACCATCAGATCAATTAACTGTAATGATCGATAAATTCAGTAAGACATTTTATGAAATCGACGCACACAAACAAACTTAAACAATTTGGTGTTAATTTTATCAAAAACTAAATCCGTGAACCATTTCTCAAACATTTGCTAATAAAAAAAATCACATTTATATCGTCATAAGGACTGTTACAGACAATTCGGCGCGTGTTTGTTTGTTTACCAGACGTAACGGCACTGACAGGTAGGAGACAGGATAAGAGTGCCGTTACCGAAGGGACAGGGAAACATCGCAGAGATGACGCGGTAAAAAACGGCCATCGCGAGGAGGCCATTGGATTTGAACCGATTTCAACGGAAAAACGCCAGAGAGAGGACGTGAATTTTTTTAACACCATCGCACCATCGCACCGCGCGCGTTTAAAGAACGACCCAACCGAATTAACTTGAATAAAGTGTTAGTGGAATCAGTTAAAAGAACACGTCAGTAGAATTTATTATTACGAACTTTAAGTTGGAGCCGAACTCCAACATTTTAAAAAAATTCACTCGCTTTCTACTTGTGAATCGGTGAACACCAGACTGAGAATGAATCGCGAAAACGATGTACCAAACCCCACCGCGAATTCCACAGTGCGACAACTTTCCGCAGTTCAGCTAGTGGAAGACACTGTTTCGATACAGGAGTTGGTACAGCAAGCCAGGGAAGCGAACGAAAGCTTCGTCAGGCTGACCGCGCAGATCGCTCAGTTGAGCCCAAGCGTGTCGAGAGGGCTCGGAGTGTCGCTGAACGAGCAACGTGTAGGCGCGATATCCCCGTGCATCCGCACAGGAACCGTCGAAGAAGTGACATTTCCTTCGGCCGCCACCCTGCCGCGGAGATCGACGCTTGGGACGCCTTACGTCGGCGGCACCGACCGTGAACCTGGGAGCGCATCGTCGCGACCGGCCATTGCGTTTCCAGATTTCCTTCGTTACGACGTGCAAGCCGGCCCGTCAGGAAGATCGACGCTAAGGACGCCATACAATACCGATACAGAGCGTGAAGCTGTTAACGCATCGCCGCCACCGGCCTTTGCGTTTACCGACTCTTTGCGCTACGACGCGCAAGTCGGCCCGTCATCGGCTCAGCACAGCGAAGCAGAACGGCGTGGTACCACTGGGAGAAGGACAACCGTACCCTCCCAGGGTGAACGTGATCTTCGGCGTGCCCTGGAAGACATGGAGATCGAGCATCTTCGGGAGCGAAACCGCTTGATCCAATCCTTCGAAGCAACGGATCACCAGAGAAGGACTCACCCGCCATCACGTACCAACGCCACCGTGGACAAGGGTTGCGACGAACGGTGCCACTGCGAGGAGGACGGCAAATGGCGCTGCGAGGCCCGTTGCGGCCGGCCATTCGTGAAACGCGGCAAAACGGCTCTGGCAGCCGGTTGCTACGAGAATCCCTCCAAAACGGACGAGTGCTGTGCCACGCTAATCTGCCCTTCAGAGCGGTTCACCGATGGACGTGTCGAACCGACGCCCGTCTCGGAGGAACCGACCACCGCCAAGGCGATCGTGACGAGCTGCATCTACAAGAACCGCTCGTACGACATCAACGAACGGATGGAGATCGGTTGCGAGCAGATCTGTACCTGCAACAGCGATGGTGAGATGGAGTGTGCTCCACGCTGTGCTCCACTTAACTCGACCCGCCCAGAACAGTGCGTCGTCCTGCCTGACCCACACGATCCTTGCTGTAAGCGCGAGTTCTGCGATGTCACGCTGGACGACCACGAGCAGAGCAGCGGTGTGATGATGATGATGGCACCGGCTTCATCTTCATCGTCACCTTCGACGACGGTGGTGCCGGAACGGGATGGAAAAACACCCGGACCGGAAGCTGACCACCGGTCCACCGGATGTGAGTTCAAAGGCCGCACGTACCAGCTGAATGATCAGTTCCACGACGAGTGCAACGCGCTGTGTCTGTGTACGGAGGCTGGTGTGCCCTGTGCCAAGATCGAGTGCCCGTCTGAGTTTGGGTTGGACGTGCTGGATCCGCACTGCCTCAAGTGGGGTCCGGATCCGGCCACATTCCGTGCGATCGCACCCCGCTGTTGCCCGGAGCGGATGCGTTGCATCGACAATGGGACGTGCGAGTATAAGGGTCAGTTCTTCGATAACTGGTCGGATATACCGAGCAATTTGACGGGTTGCGAGCAGCACTGTTACTGTGATACCGGCATCGTCGAATGTCGACCGGCGTGTCCTGCCGTGCCAGCGACGCCACCTTCTCATCTACCGTGTAGCCCACGGAACGCCCGGTTGATGCCGATTCCGGGTGAAGAATGCTGCCAGCACTGGACTTGCAGTGTCAACACCGATAACGGTCTGGCCAGCGGCAGCGACGTGTTGAAGCCGCTGCTTATGCCGGGCACGATCGGGCAATTCCTGCCAACGAAACCGCCTCGCACGGACGCGAAACCCCCACCGGACGCGCCCGGGAAGGAACCGACGCCCTTCTACCCGACGGTGGACGGAAAACCACCGAAGGTACCGCAGGACAAACCCCACAAAAAGTACACCAAGGAGGACGCCGGTAAGAAGGATCACTTCAACAACATCTTCGGTGGCGCCCAACCTGAGGAGCCCGAGCTGGACGATGGCAAGTACGATTACGGCAGCTACGAGGACGCGATGAAACCGGCCACGCTCGGTGTGCAACGTCCCGGTCCGCCCGGGTACTATGGGCCGGAAATCAAGCCCCACTACGGTGCTGATTTTCACCCGTATCTGCACCCGGCTTCGGCAGGCGTCCAACCGGCCGGACAACCCGTTCCGACGGCACCCGGTCAGCCGGGACTACATCCTGGCCAGCATCAGGCGAGTGCGCTCGATAAGCAGCTGTTGAACGTGCTGGGACCAAACGGACCGGGTAGTTTACCGCCCAACATCCGCATCGAGCAGCTGCTGCAGCACATCCACGGGCAGGATCCGAATCTGCCACCGCAAGGACCTCCATTGTTGCATGGCCAGAGCCTCCCGAATGGGCCGCCCTTTGGGCCGGTTGGATCGCAACCATCGACGGGCAACGGCATCAACTACAACCAGTACGGTGCCGGCACACCCGCTGGTGGGCTAGCGTTCTCCGGACTGCAAGTCGACCTGAAAGTGCTCGCCCTGGACGCGATCGATGCGAACACTGTGCGTGTCATTTTCCTCGTGCCGCAGGTGTACGTGGGACTGCATGGTCGCGTTGAGCTGCGATACACGCGCACTCGCAACAACGACACCGCCACATGGCAATCGCAGGTGTTCGCACCACCGGACGATCTGATCGCGACACCACAGCTCGAGTTCGAGCTGCCAGGACTGAACGCCAACACGGAGTATCGCGTGAAGATCACGCTTATCCTGCGAGACGTCAACTCGCAACCGTCTAGTCAGATCTACACCGTCCGTACGCCCTCGGATCGCGTGATCACGCCACCACCCGCGATCGGTTCCGGACACTTCTCGCACATGAGCCACCCAACGAACTTTCTCAAGGAGATCATCCAGGATCCGGAGCTGCGAGCTGCCGAGGTGAACGCGACTTGGGCGAAGATCGCATGGCGCAAGCTGGATGATGAGGAGCTCGATTACGTGGACGGTATACAGCTACGGTACCGTGAGATCGACAGTGTCGTGTACCATGCGACCCCACTCATCCACCGGGCGTTGAGTGAATACACCGTGGAGGGTTTGCAGCCACAAACGCGTTACGAGGTGGGCATTTTCTTCATACCGTTTCCGGGTCACGGTGAAGAGGTGCGGGCTGGTGACATGCTACCGATCACCACCGCCGAGCGGATCGACGTGTACGGATTCGAGGTGGTGGTGAACGCCAGCAAGATCAAAGCCACCAGCGTCGAGGTGAGCTGGTTGGGTGTGCCCTACCCTGAGGACAAGTACATCAAAGGACCGAGCTTTCTATGGCAGACGGAAAAGGAATGGCCAACTTCATCGACGCTACCGCATGATACGACGGAAGAACTACGCCGCAACCTCCTGCATCATTCCAGCACTAAATCACTTATTCAGATCGACCGATTCTCTAATTGGAACAGGCTGCTCAGATCTGTTGGATACGTTATTCGGTTTTCGAATAATTGTATGCACAGAAGAAACGGGAAAAAGACCACGACAGGACCGCTCACTAAGGGAAGAGTAGTGGCTGTCGTCAGAGCCGCCGACGGACAGGTAAGGCGAGCAACTGTGCAGACCGCTAGCGGATTGATGGAACGACCTGCAACAAAAATAGCGGTGTTGGAAGTACGGAAGTAGACCGAGGATAGGCACGGTACAACCAAGCTTACCAAAGTAGACGGACTGATAAGGCGATAGGGAGTGCTGCCGAATTGTTTATCGAACAGATTGCGCACTTGAAACAGGGTAAATTGCCCATCCGAGCAAAGTACCGGGTGGGAGAATGTTACAGACAATTCGGCGCGTGTTTGTTTGTTTACCTGACGTAACGGCACTGACAGGTAGGAGACAGGATAAGAGTGCCGTTACCGAAGGGACAGGGAAACATCGCAGAGATGACGCGGTAAAAAACGGCCATCGCGAGGAGGCCATTGGATTTGAACCGATTTCAACGGAAAAACGCCAGAGAGAGGACGTGAATTTTTTTAACACCATCGCACCATCGCACCGCGCGCGTTTAAAGAACGACCCAACCGAATTAACTTGAATAAAGTGTTAGTGGAATCAGTTAAAAGAACACGTCAGTAGAATTTATTATTACGAACTTTAAGTTGGAGCCGACCTCCAACAAGGACGTTTGATGAATATGGCAACACCGTTCCCAATCCAAAACCAGATAGCGAAGCTGCTATAAGTTAATACATGGGGTCATTTGGAAGCCCACAAACAAAAGTAAAAGGTAAAACCGTTTTTGAAACATTTGCTAAGGATTAAAATCACATTTATATCGTCCTAAGGACTTTTAATGAATATCGCAACATCGTTCCTAATTCAAAGCCAGATAGCGAGGCTTTTATTACTGAAATCATGGGATCATTTAGAAGCCCACAAACAAAGGTTTTATAGTTAAAACCAACATGTAGATCAATCGATTTGATCGGATTGTTGAATGGTCTTGGATTTAAAATCCAGTCTGCATGAAAATCTAATGCAACTAGCAACGTAGAACATTTTCATTCAATCTTAATTGAAATGTTCAAGACAGCAGAATTCAAATGTCATATCATTTCATTATCAGATCAATTAACTGTAATGATCGATAAATTCAGTAAGACATTTTATGAAATCGACGCACACAAACAAACTTAAACAATTTGGTGTTAATTTTATCAGAAACTAAATCCGTGAACCATTTCTCAAACATTTGCTAATAAAAAAAATCACATTTATATCGTCATAAGGACGTTTGATGGATATGGCAACACCGTTCCCAATCCAAAACCAGATAGCGAAGCTGCTATAAGTTAATACATGGGGTCATTTGGAAGCCCACAAACAAAAGTAAAAGGTAAAACCGTTTTGGCAACATTTGCTAAGGATTAAAATCACATTTGTATCGTCACAAGGATTTTTAATGGATATCCCAACATCGTTCCTAATTCAAAGCCAGATAGGGAGGTATTTATTACTGAAATCATGGGATCATTTAGAAGCCCACAAACAAAGGTTTTATAGTTAAAACCAACATGTAGATCAATCGATTTGATCGGATTGTTGAATGGTCTTGGATTTAAAATCCAGTCTGCATGAAAATCTAATGCAACTAGCAACGTAAAACATTTTCATTCAATCTTAATTGAAATGTTCAAGACAGCAGGATTCAAATGTCATATCATTTCACCATCAGATCAATTAACTGTGATGATCGATGAATTAAGTAAGACATTTTATGAAATCGACGCACACAAACAAACTTAAACAATTTGGTGATAATTTTATCAGAAACTCAATCCGTGAACCATTTCTCAAACATTTGCTAATGATAAAAATCACATTTTTATCGTCATAAGGTCTCTTGATGGATATGGCAACACCGTTCCAAATCCAAAACCAGATAGCGAAGCTTCTATAACTCAATACATGGGGTCATTTAGAAACCCACAAACAAAAGTAAAAGGTTGCACCATTTCTGAAGCATTTGCCATTCATTTAGAAGCCCACAAACAAAAGTAAAAGGTTAAACCATTTCTGAAACACTTACTAAGGATAGAAATCACATTTATATCATCACAAGGACTTTTAATGGATATCGCAACATCGTTCCTAATCCGCAACATCGTTCCTCCAGAAAGCGAGGCTTTTATAATTAAAATCATGGGATCATTTAGAAGGCCACAAACTAAAGTATTAGATTTAAAACCAACATGTAGATCAATCGATTTGATCGGATTGTTGAATGGTCTTGGATTCAAAATCCAGTCTGCATGAAAATCTAATGCAACTAGCAACGTAGAACATTTTCATTCAATCTTAATTGAAATGTTCAAGACAGCAGGATTCAAATGTCATATCATTTCACCATCAGATCAATTAACTGTAATGATAGATAAATTCAGTAAGACATTTTATGAAATCGACGCACACAAACAAACTTAAACAGTTTGGTGTTACTTTCATCAGAAACTCAATCCGTGAACCATTTCTCAAACATTTGCTTCTGATTTAAATCACATTTATATCGTCATGAGGACTTTTGATGGATATGGCAACACCGTTCCCAATCCAAAACCAGATAGCGAAGCTGCTATAAGTTAATACATGGGGTCATTTGGAAGCCCACCAACAAAAGTAAAAGGTTAAACCGTTTCTGAAGCATTTGCCATTCAGTTAGAAGCCCACAAACAAAAGTAAAAGGTAAAACCGTTGCTGAAACATTTGCTAAAGATTAAAAGCACATTTATATCGTCACAAGGACTTTTAATGGATATCGCAACATCGTTCCTAATTCAAAGCCAGATAGCGAGGCTTTTATTACTGAAATCATGGGATCATTTAGAAGCCAACAAACAAAAGTATTAGATTTAAAACCAACATGTAGATCAATCGATTTGTTCGGATTGTTGAATGTTCTTGGATTTAAAATCCAGTCTGCATGAAAATCTAATGCAACTAGCAACGTAGAACATTTTCATTCAATCTTAATTGAAATGTTCAAGACAGCAGAATTCAAATGTCATATCATTTCACCATCAGATCAATTAACTGTAATGATCGATAAATTCAGTAAGACATTTTATGAAATCGACGCACACAAACAAACTTAAACAATTTGGTGTTAATTTTATCAGAAACTAAATCCGTGAACCATTTCTCAAACATTTGCTAATGATAAAAATCACATTTATTTCGTCATAAGGACTTTTGATGGATATGGCAACACCGTTCCCAATCCAAAACCAGATAGCGAAGCAGCTATAAATTAATACATGGGGTCATTTGGAAGCCCACAAACAAAAGTAAAAGGTAAAACCGTTGCTGAAACATTTGCTAAGGATTAAAATCACATTTATATCGTCCTAAGGACTTTTAATGGATATCGCAACATCGTTCCTAATTCAAAGCCAGATAGCGAGGCTTTTATAACTAAAATCATGGGATCATTTAGAAGGCCACAAACAAAAGTATTAGATTTAAAACCAACATATAGATCAATCGATTTAATCGGATTGTTGAATGGTCTTGAATATAAAATCCAGTCTGCGTGAAAATCTAATGCAACTAGCAACGAAGAACATTTTCATTCAATCTCAATTGAATTGTTCAAGACAGCAGAATTCAAATGTCATATCATTTCACTATCAGATCAATTTACTGTAATGATCGATAAATTCAGTAAGACATTTTATGAAATCGACGCACACAAACAAACTTAAACAATTTGGTGTTAATTTTATCAGAAACTAAATCCGTGAACCATTTCTCAAACATTTGCTAATGATAAAAATCACATTTATTTCGTCATAAGGACTTTTGATGGATATGGCAACACCGTTCCCAATCCAAAACCAGATAGCGAAGCAGCTATAAGTTAATACATGGGGTCATTTGGAAGCCCACAAACAAAAGTAAAAGGTAAAACCGTTGCTGAAACATTTGCTAAGGATTAAAATCACATTTATATCGTCCTAAGGACTTTTAATGGATATCGCAACATCGTTCCTAATTCAAAGCCAGATAGCGAGGCTTTTATAACTAAAATCATGGGATCATTTAGAAGGCCACAAACAAAAGTATTAGATTTAAAACCAACATATAGATCAATCGATTTAATCGGATTGTTGAATGGTCTTGAATATAAAATCCAGTCTGCGTGAAAATCTAATGCAACTAGCAACGAAGAACATTTTCATTCAATCTCAATTGAATTGTTCAAGACAGCAGAATTCAAATGTCATATCATTTCACTATCAGATCAATTTACTGTAATGATCGATAAATTCAGTAAGACATTTTATGAAATCGACGCACACAAACAAACTTAAACAATTTGGTGTTAATTTTTAATCAGAAACTAAATCCGTGAACCATTTCTCAAACATTTGCTAATGATAAAAATCACATTTATTTCGTCATAAGGACTTTTGATGGATATGGCAACACCGTTCCCAATCCAAAACCAGATAGCGAAGCAGCTATAAGTTAATACATGGGGTCATTTGGAAGCCCACAAACAAAAGTAAAAGGTAAAACCGTTGCTGAAACATTTGCTAAGGATTAAAATCACATTTATATCGTCCTAAGGACTTTTAATGGATATCGCAACATCGTTCCTAATTCAAAGCCAGATAGCGAGGCTTTTATAACTAAAATCATGGGATCATTTAGAAGGCCACAAACAAAAGTATTAGATTTAAAACCAACATATAGATCAATCGATTTAATCGGATTGTTGAATGGTCTTGAATATAAAATCCAGTCTGCGTGAAAATCTAATGCAACTAGCAACGAAGAACATTTTCATTCAATCTCAATTGAATTGTTCAAGACAGCAGAATTCAAATGTCATATCATTTCACTATCAGATCAATTTACTGTAATGATCGATAAATTCAGTAAGACATTTTATGAAATCGACGCACACAAACAAACTTAAACAATTTGGTGTTAATTTTATCAGAAACTAAATCCGTGAACCATTTCTCAAACATTTGCTAATGATAAAAATCACATTTATTTCGTCATAAGGACTTTTGATGGATATGGCAACACCGTTCCCAATCCAAAACCAGATAGCGAAGCAGCTATAAGTTAATACATGGGGTCATTTGGAAGCCCACAAACAAAAGTAAAAGGTAAAACCGTTGCTGAAACATTTGCTAAGGATTAAAATCACATTTATATCGTCCTAAGGACTTTTAATGGATATCGCAACATCGTTCCTAATTCAAAGCCAGATAGCGAGGCTTTTATAACTAAAATCATGGGATCATTTAGAAGGCCACAAACAAAAGTATTAGATTTAAAACCAACATATAGATCAATCGATTTAATCGGATTGTTGAATGGTCTTGAATATAAAATCCAGTCTGCGTGAAAATCTAATGCAACTAGCAACGAAGAACATTTTCATTCAATCTCAATTGAATTGTTCAAGACAGCAGAATTCAAATGTCATATCATTTCACTATCAGATCAATTTACTGTAATGATCGATAAATTCAGTAAGACATTTTATGAAATCGACGCACACAAACAAACTTAAACAATTTGGTGTTAATTTTATCAGAAACTAAATCCGTGAACCATTTCTCAAACATTTGCTAATGATAAAAATCACATTTATTTCGTCATAAGGACTTTTGATGGATATGGCAACACCGTTCCCAATCCAAAACCAGATAGCGAAGCAGCTATAAGTTAATACATGGGGTCATTTGGAAGCCCACAAACAAAAGTAAAAGGTAAAACCGTTGCTGAAACATTTGCTAAGGATTAAAAGCACATTTATATCGTCACAAGGACTTTTAATGGATATCGCAACATCGTTCCTAATTCAAAGCCAGATAGCGAGGCTTTTATTACTGAAATCATGGGATCATTTAGAAGCCAACAAACAAAAGTATTAGATTTAAAACCAACATGTAGAACAATCGATTTTATCGGATTGTTGAATGTTCTTGGATTTAAAATCCAGTCTGCATGAAAATCTAATGCAACTAGCAACGTAGAACATTTTCATTCAATCTTAATTGAAATGTTCAAGCAGAATTCAAATGTCAAATCATTTCACCATCAGATCAATTAACTGTAATGATCGATAAATTCAGTAAGACATTTTATGAAATCGACGCACACAAACAAACTTAAACAATTTGGTGTTAATTTTATCAGAAACTAAATCCGTGAACCATTTCTCAAACATTTGCTGATAAAACAAATCACATTTATATCGTCATAAGGACGTTTGATGGATATGGCAACACCGTTCCCAATCCAAAACCAGATAGCGAAGCTGCTATAAGTTAATACATGGGGTCATTTGGAAGCCCACAAACAAAAGTAAAAGTTTAAACCGTTTTTGAAACATTTGCTAAGGATTAAAATCACATTTATATCGTCACAAGGACTTTTAATGGATATCGCAACATCGTTCCTAATTCAAAGCCAGATAGCGAGGCTTTTATTACTGAAATCATGGGATCATTTAGAAGCCAACAAACAAAAGTATTAGATTTAAAACCAACATGTAGATCAATCGATTTGATCGGATTGTTAAATGTTCTTGGATTTAAAATCCAGTCTGCATGAAAATCTAATGCAACTAGCAACGTAGAACATTTTCATTCAATCTTAATTGAAATGTTCAAGACAGCAGAATTCAAATGTCATATCATTTCACCATCAGATCAATTAACTGTAATGATCGTTGAATTCAGTAAGACATTTTATGAAATCGACGCACACGTACAATCTTAAACAGTGTGGTTTTGATTTCATCAGAAACTAAATCCGTGAACCATTTCTCAAACATTTGCTTCTGATTTAAATCACATTTATATCGTCATAAGGACGTTTGATGGATATGGCAACACCGTTCCCAATCCAAAACCAGATAGCGAAGCTGCTATAAGTTAATACATGGGGTCATTTGGAAGCCCACAAACAAAAGTAAAAGGTAAAACCGTTTTTGAAACATTTGCTAAGGATTAAAAGCACATTTATATCGTCACAAAGACTTTTAATGGATATCGCAACATCGTTTCTAATTCAAAGCCTGATAGCGAGGCTTTTATTACTGAAATCATGGGATCATTTAGAAGCCCACAAACAAAGGTTTTATATTTAAAACCAACATGTAGATCAATCGATTTGATCGGATTGTTGAATGATCTTGGATTTAAAATCCAGTCTGCATGAAAATCTAATGCAATTTGCAACGTAGAACATTTTCATTCAATCTTAATTGAAATGTTCAAGACAGCAGAATTCAAATGTCATATCATTTCACCATCAGATCAATTAACTGTAATGATCGATAAATTCAGTAAGACATTTTATGAAATCGACGCACACAAACAAACTTAAACAATTTGGTGTTAATTTTATCAGAAACTAAGTCCGTGAACCATTTCTCAAACATTTGCTACTGATAAAAATCACATTTATATCGTCATAAGGACTTTTGATGGATATGGCAACACCGTTCCCAATCCAAAACCAGATAGCGAAGCTGCTATAAGTTAATACATGGGGTCATTTGGAAGCCCACCAACAAAAGTAAAAGGTTAAACCGTTTCTGAAGCATTTGCCATTCAGTTAGAAGCCCACAAACAAAAGTAAAAGGTAAAACCGTTGCTGAAACATTTGCTAAGGATTAAAAGCACATTTATATCGCCACAAGGACTTTTAATGGATATCGCAACATCGTTCCTAATTCAAAGCCAGATAGCGAGGCTTTTATTACTGAAATCATGGGATCATGAAGAATCCAACAAACAAAAGTATTATATTTAAAACCAACATGTAGATCAATCGATTTGATCGGATTGTTGAATGTTCTTGGATTTAAAATCCAGTCTGCATGAAAATCTAATGCAACTAGCAACATAGAACATTTTCATTCAATCTTAATTGAAATGTTCAAGACAGCAGAACTCAAATGTCATATCATTTCACCATCAGATCAATTAACTATAATGATCGATAAATTCAGTACGACAGTTTATGAAACCGACGCACACAAACAAACTTAAACAGTTTGGTGTTAATTTAATCACAAACTAAATCCGTGAACCATTTCTCAAACATTTGCTAATGATGAAAATCACATTTATATCCTCATAAGGACGTTTGATAGATATGGAAACACCGTTCCCAATCCAAAACCAGATAGCGAAGCTGCTATAAGTTAATACATGGGGTCATTTGGAAGCCCACAAACAAAAGTAAAAGGTTAAACCGTTTTTGAAACATTTGCTAAGGATTAAAATCACATTTATATCGTCACAAGGACTTTTAATGGATATCGCAACATCGTTCCTAATTCAAAGCCAGATAGCGAGGCTTTTATTACTGAAATCATGGGATCATTTAGAAGCCCACAAACAAAGGTTTTATATTTAAAACCAACATGTAGATCAATCGATTTGATCGGATTGTTGAATGGTCTTGGATTCAAAATCCAGTCTGCATGAAAATCTAGTGCAATTTGCAAAGTAGAACATTTTCATTCAATCTTAATTGAAATGTTTAAGCAGAATTCAAATGTCATATCATTTCATCATCAGATCAATTAACTGTAATGATCGATAAATTCAGTAAGACATTTTATGAAATCGTCGCACACGTACAATCTTAAACAGTGTGGTTTTGATTTCATCAGAAACTAAATCCGTGAACCATTTCACAAACATTTGCTTATTATAAAAATCCCATTTATATCCTCATAAGGACGTTTTATAGATATGGAAACACCGTTCCCAATCCAAAACCAGATAGCGAAGCTGCTATAAGTTAAAACATGGGGTCATTTGGAAGCCCACCAACAAAAGTAAAAGGTTAAACCGTTTCTGAAGCATTTGCCATTCAGTTAGAAGCCAACAAACAAAAGTAAAAGGTAAAACCGTTGCTGAAACATTTGCTAAAGATTAAAAGCTTATTTATATCGTCACAAGGACTTTTAATGGATATCGCAACATCGTTCCTAATTCAAAGCCAGATTGCGAGGCTTTTATTACTGAAATCATGGGATCATTTAGAAGCCCACAAACAAAGGTTTATTATTTAAAACCAACATGTAGATCAATCGAATTGATCGGATTGTTGAATGATCTTGGATTTAAAATCCAGTCTGCATGAAAATCTAATGCAACTAGCAACGTAGAACATTTTCATTCAATCTTAATTGAAATGTTCAAGACAGCAGAACTCAAATGTCATATCATTTCACCATCAGATCAATTAACTGTAATGATCGATAAATTCAGTAAGACATTTTATGAAATCGACACACACGTACAAACTTAATCAGTCTGGTGTTATTTTCAACAGAAACTATATCCGTGAACCATTTCTCAAACATTTGCTTATGATACAAATCACATTTATATCGTCATAAGGACTTTTGATGGATATGGCAACACCGTTCCCAATCCAAAACCAGATAGCGAAGCTTCTATAACTCAATACATGGGGTCATTTAGAAACCCACAAACAAAAGTAAAAGGTTAAACCATTTCAGAAGCATTTGCCATTCATTGAGAAGCCCACAAACAAAAGTAAAAGGTTAAACCATTTCTGAAACACTTACTAAGGATAGAAATCACATTTATATCATCACAAGGACTTTTAATGGATATCGCAACATCGTGCCTAATCCAAAGCCAGATAGCGAGGCTTTTATTACTGAAATCATGGGATCATTAAGAAGCCAACAAACAAAAGTATTAGATTTAAACCAAATCTATTAGATAAACCAGTCTGCATGAAAATCTAATGCCATTAGCAACGTAGAACATTTTCATTCAATCTTAATTGAAATGTTCAAGACAGCAGAATTCAAATGTCATATCATTTCACCATCAGATCAATTAACTGTAATGATCGATAAATTCAGTAAGACATTTTATGAAATCGTCGCACACGTACAATCTTAAACAGTGTGGTTTTGAGTTCATCAGAAACTAAATCCGTGAACCATTTCACAAACATTTGCTTATTATAAAAATCACATTTTTATCCTCATAAGGACGTTTGATAGATATGGAAACACCGTTCCCAATCCCAAACCAGAAAGCGGAGCTGCTATGTGTTAATACATGGGGTCATTTGGAAGCCCACCAACAAAAGTAAAAGGTTAAACCTTTTCTGAAGCATTTGCCATTCAGTTAGAAGCCCACAAAAAAAAGTAAAAGGTAAAACCGTTTTTGAAACATTTGCTAAGGATTAAAAGCACATTTATATCGTCACAAGGACTTTTAATGGATATCGCAACATCGTTCCTAATTCAAAGCCAGATAGCGAGGCTTTTATTACTGAAATCATGGGATCATTTAGTAGCCAACAAACAAAAGTATTAGATTTAAAACCAACATGTAGATCAATCGATTTGATCGGATTGTTGAATGTTCTTGGATTTAAAATCCAGTCTGCATGAAAATCTAATGCAACTAGCAACGTAGAACATTTTCATTCAATCTTAATTGAAATGTTCAAGACAGCAGAATTCAAATGTCATATCATTTCACCATCAGATCAATTAACTGTAATGATCGATAAATTCAGTAAGACATTTTATGAAATCGACGCACACAAACAAACTTAAACAATTTGGTGTTAATTTTATCAGAAACTAAATCCGTGAACCATTTCTCAAACATTTGCTAATGATAAAAATCACATTTATATCGTCATAAGGACTTTTGATGGATATGGCAACACCGTTCCCAATCCAAAACCAGATAGCGAAGCTGCTATAAGTTAATACATGGGGTCATTTGGAAGCCCACAAACAAAAGTAAAAGGTAAAACCGTTGCTGAAACATTTGCTAAGGATTAAAAGCACATTTATATCGTCACAAAGACTTTTAATGGATATCGCAACATCGTTTCTAATTCAAAGCCTGATAGCGAGGCTTTTATTACTGAAATCATGGGATCATTTAGAAGCCCACAAACAAAAGTATTAGATTTAAAACCAACATGTAGATCAATCGATTTGATCAGATTGTTGAATGGTCTTGGATTTAAAATCCAGTCTGCATGAAAATCTAATGCAATTTGCAACGTAGAACATTTTCATTCAATCTTAATTGAAATGTTCAAGACAGCAGAATTCAAATGTCATATCATTTCACCATCAGATCAATTAACTGTAATGATCGATAAATTCAGTAAGACATTTTATGAAATCGTCGCACACGTACAATCTTAAACAGTGTGGTTTTGAGTTCATCAGAAACTAAATCCGTGAACCATTTCACAAACATTTGCTAATTATAAAAATCACATTTTATCCTCATAAGGACGTTTGATAGATATGGAAACACCGTTCCCAATCCAAAACCTGATAGCGATGCTGCTATAAGTTAATACATGGGGTCATTTGGAAGCCCACAAACAAAAGTAAAAGGTAAAACCGTTTTTGAAACATTTGCTAACGATTAAAATCACATTTATATCGTCACAAGGACTTTTAATGGATATCGCAACATCGTTCCTAATTCAAAGCCAGATAGCGAGGCTTTTATTACTGAAATCGTGGGATCATTTAGAAGCCCACAAACAAAAGTATTAGATTTAAAACCAACATGTAGATTAATCGATTTGATCGGATTGTTGAATGGTCTTGGATTTAAAATCCAGTTTGCATGAAAATCTAATGCAACTAGCAACGTAGAACATTTTCATTCATTCTTAATTGAAATGTTCAAGACAGCAGAATTCAAATGTCATATCATTTCATCATCAGATCAATTAACTGTAATGATCGATAAATTCAGTAAGACATTTTATGAAATCGTCGCACACGTACAATCTTAAACAGTGTGGTTTTGATTTCATCAGAAACTAAATCCGTGAACCATTTCACAAACATTTGCTTATTATAAAAATCCCATTTATATCCTCATAAGGACGTTTTATAGATATGGAAACACCGTACCCAATCCAAAACCAGATAGCGAAGCTGCTATAAGTTAAAACATGGGGTCATTTGGAAGCCCACCAACAAAAGTAAAAGGTTAAACCGTTTCTGAAGCATTTGCCATTCAGTTAGAAGCCAACAAACAAAAGTAAAAGGTAAAACCGTTGCTGAAACATTTGCTAAAGATTAAAAGCTTATTTATATCGTCACAAGGACTTTTAATGGATATCGCAACATCGTTCCTAATTCAAAGCCAGATTGCGAGGCTTTTATTACTGAAATCATGGGATCATTTAGAAGCCCACAAACAAAGGTTTATTATTTAAAACCAACATGTAGATCAATCGAATTGATCGGATTGTTGAATGATCTTGGATTTAAAATCCAGTCTGCATGAAAATCTAATGCAACTAGCAACGTAGAACATTTTCATTCAATCTTAATTGAAATGTTCAAGACAGCAGAATTCAAATGTCATATCATTTCATTATCAGATCAATTAACTGTAATGATCGATAAATTCAGTAAGACATTTTATGAAATCGTCGCACACGTACAATCTTAAACAGTGTGGTTTTGAGTTCATCAGAAACTAAATCCGTGAACCATTTCACAAACATTTGCTAATTATAAAAATCACATTTTATCCTCATAAGGACGTTTGATAGATATGGAAACACCGTTCCCAATCCAAAACTTGATAGCGATGCTGCTATAAGTTAATACATGGGGTCATTTGGAAGCCCACAAACAAAAGTAAAAGGTAAAACCGTTTTTGAAACATTTGCTAACGATTAAAATCACATTTATATCGTCACAAGGACTTTTAATGGATATCGCAACATCGTTCCTAATTCAAAGCCAGATAGCGAGGCTTTTATTACTGAAATCATGGGATCATTTAGAAGCCCACAAACAAAAGTATTAGATTTAAAACCAACATGTAGATCAATCGATTTGATCGGATTGTTGAATGGTCTTGGATTTAAAATCCAGTTTGCATGAAAATCTAATGCAACTAGCAACGTAGAACATTTTCATTCATTCTTAATTGAAATGTTCAAGACAGCAGAATTCAAATGTCATATCATTTCACCATCAGATCAATTAACTGTAATGATCGATAAATTCAGTAAGACATTTTATGAAATCGACGCACACGTACAATCTTAAACAGTGTGGTTTTGATTTCATCAGAAACTAAATCCGTGAACCATTTCACAAACATTTGCTTATTATAAAAATCACATTTACATCCTCATAAGGACGTTTGATAGATATGGAGACACCGTTCCCATTCCAAAACCAGATAGCGAAGCTGCTATAAGTTAATACATGGAGTCATTTGGAAGCCCACCAACAAAAGTAATAGGTTAAACCGTTTCTGAAGCATTTGCCATTCAGTTAGAAGCCAACAAACAAAAGTAAAAGGTAAAACCGTTGCTGAAACATTTGCTAAAGATTAAAAGCTTATTTATATCGTCACAAGGACTTTTAATGGATATCGCAACATCGTTCCTAATTCAAAGCCAGATTGCGAGGCTTTTATTACTGAAATCATGGGATCATTTAGAAGCCCACAAACAAAGGTTTATTATTTAAAACCAACATGTAGATCAATCGATTTGATCGGATTGTTGAATGATCTTGGATTTAAAATCCAGTCTGCATGAAAATCTAATGCAACTAGCAACGTAGAACATTTTCATTCAATCTTAATTGAAATGTTCAAGACAGCAGAATTCAAATGTCATATCATTTCATTATCAGATCAATTAACTGTAATGATCGATAAATTCAGTAAGACATTTTATGAAATGGACGCACACGTACAAACTTAAACAGTGTGGTTTTGATTTCATCAGAAACTAAATCCGTGAACCATTTCACAAACATTTGCTTATTATAAAAATCCATTTAATATCCTCATAAGGACGTTTTATAGATATGGAAACACCGTTCCCAATCCAAAACCAGATAGCGAAGCTGCTATAAGTTAATACATGGGGTCATTTGGAAGCCCACAAACAAAAGTAAAATGTAAAACCGTTTTTGAAACATTTGCTAAGGATTAAAATCTCATTTATATCGTCACAAGGACTTTTAATGGATATCGCAACATCGTTCCTAATTCAAAGCCAGATTGCGAGGCTTTTATTACTGAAATCATGGGATCATTTAGAAGCCCACAAACAAAGGTTTTATAGTTAAAACCAACATGTAGATCAATCGATTTGATCGGATTGTTGAATGATCTTGGATTTAAAATCCAGTCTGCATGAAAATCTAATGCAACTAGCAACGTAGAACATTTTCATTCATTCTTAATTGAAATGTTCAAGACAGCAGAATTCAAATGTCATATCATTTCACCATCAGATCAATTACCTGTAATGATCGATAAATTCAGTAAGACATTTTATGAAATCGACGCACACGTACAATCTTAAACAGTGTGGTTTTGATTTCATCAGAAACTAAATCCGTGAACCATTTCACAAACATTTGCTTATTATAAAATTCACATTTACATCCTCATAAGGACGTTTGATAGATATGGAGACACCGTTCCCATTCCAAAACCAGATAGCGAAGCTGCTATAAGTTAATACATGGGGTCATTTGGAAGCCCACCAACAAAAGTAATAGGTTAAACCGTTTCTGAAGCATTTGCCATTCAGTTAGAAGCCAACAAACAAAAGTAAAAGGTAAAACCGTTGCTGAAACATTTGCTAAAGATTAAAAGCTTATTTATATCGTCACAAGGACTTTTAATGGATATCGCAACATCGTTCCTAATTCAAAGCCAGATTGCGAGGCTTTTATTACTGAAATCATGGGATCATTTAGAAGCCCACAAACAAAGGTTTATTATATAAAACCAACATGTAGATCAATCGATTTGATCGGATTGTTGAATGATCTTGGATTAAAAATATAGTCTGCATGAAAATCTAATGCAACTAGCAACGTAGAACATTTTCATTCAATCTTAATTGAAATGTTCAAGACAGCAGAATTCAAATGTCATATCATTTCACTATCAGATCAATTAACTGTAATGATCGATAAATTCAGTAAGACATTTTATGAAATCGACGCACACGTACAAACTTAAACAGTGTGGTGTCGATTTCATCATAAACTAAATCCGTGAACCATTTCTCAAACATTTGCGTCTGATTTAAATTACATTTATATTGTCATAAGGACTTTTGATGTATATGGCAACACCGTTCCCAATCCAAAACCAGATAGCGAAGCTGCTATAAGTTAATACATGGGGTCATTTGGAAGCCCACAAACAAAAGTAAAATGTAAAACCGTTTTTGAAACATTTGCTAAGGATTAAAATCTCATTTATATCGTCACAAGGACTTTTAATGGATATCGCAACATCGTTCCTAATTCAAAGCCAGATTGCGAGGCTTTTATTACTGAAATCATGGGATCATTTAGAAGCCCACAAACAAAGGTTTTATAGTTAAAACCAACATGTAGATCAATCGATTTGATCGGATTGTTGAATGATCTTGGATTTAAAATCCAGTCTGCATGAAAATCTAATGCAACTAGCAACGTAGAACATTTTCATTCAATCTAAATTGAAATGTTCAAGACAGCAGAATTCAAATGTCATATCATTTCATTATCACATCAATTAACTGTAATGATCGATAAATTCAGTAAGACATTTTATGAAATCGACGCACACAAACAAACTTAAACAGTTTGGTGTTACTTTCATCAGAAACTCAATCCGTGAACCATTTCTCAAACATTTGCTAATGATAAAAATCACATTTATATCATCATAAGGACTTTTGATGGATATGGCAACACCGTTCCCAATCCAAAGCCAGATAGCGAAGCTGCTATAAGTTAATACATGGGGTCATTTGGAAGCCCACAAACAAAAGTAAAAGGTAAAAACGTTTTTGAAACATTTGCTATGGATAGAAATCACATTTATATCATCACAAGGACTTTTAATTGATATCGCAACATCGTTCCTAATTCAAAGCCAGATAGCGAGGCTTTTATAACTGAAATCATGGAATCATTTAGAAGCCCACAAACAAGAGTATTAGGTTTAAAACCAACATGTAGAACAATCGATTTGATCGGATTGTTGAATGTTCTTGGATTTAAAATCCAGTCTGCATGAAAATCTAATGCAACTAGCAACGTAGAACATTTTCATTCAATCTTAATTGAAATGTTCAAGACAGCAGAATTCAAATGTCATATCATTTCACTATCAGATCAATTAACTGTAATGATCGATAAATTCAGTAAGACATTTTATGAAATCGACACACACGTACAAACTTAAACAGTTTGGTGTTATTTTCAACAGAAACTATATCCGTGAACCATTTCTCAAACATTTGCTAATGATACAAATCACATTTATATCGTCATAAGGACTTTTGATGGATATGGCAACACCGTTCCCAATCCAAAACCAGATAGCGAAGCTTCTATAACTCAATACATGGGGTCATTTAGAAACCCACAAACAAAAGTAAAAGGTTAAACCATTTCAGAAGCATTTGCCATTCATTAAGAAGCCCACAAACAAAAGTAAAAGGTTAAACCATTTCTGAAACACTTACTAAGGATAGAAATCACATTTATATCATCACAAGGACTTTTAATGGATATCGCAACATCGTTCCTAATCCAAAGCCAGAAAGCGAGTCTTTTATAACTAAAATCATGGGATCATTTAGAAGGCCACAATCAAAAGTATTAGATTTAAAACCAACATATAGATCAATCGATTTGATCGGATTGTTGAATGTTCTTGGATTTCAAATCTCGTCTGCATGAAAATCTAATGCAACTAGCAACGTAGAACATTTTCATCCAATCTTAATTGAATTGTTTAAGACAGCAGAATTCAAATGTCATATCATTTCACTATCAGATCAATTAACTGTAATGATCGATAAATTCAGTAAGACATTTTATGAAATCGACGCACACGTACAAACTTAAACAGTGTGGTGTTGATTTCATCAGAAACTAAATCCGTGAACCATTTCTCAAACATTTGCTACTGATTTAAATCACATTTATGTCGTCATAAGGACGTTTGATGAATATGGCAACAACGTTCCCAATCCAAAACCAGATAGCGAAGCTGCTATAAGTTAATACATGGGGTCATTTGGAAGCCCACAAACAAAAGTAAAAGGTTAAACCGTTTTTGAAACATTTGCTAAGGATTAAAATCACATTTATGTCGTCACAAGGACTTTTAATGGATATCGCAACATCGTTCCTAATTCAAAGCCAGGTAGCGAGGCTTTTATTACTGAAATCATGGGATCATTTAGAAGCCCACATACAAAAGTATAACATTTAAAACCAACATGTAGATCAATCGATTTGATCGGATTGTTGAATGATCTTGGATTTAAAATCCAGTCTGCGTGAAAATCTAATGCAACTAGCAACGTAGAACATTTTCATTCAATCTTAATTGAAATGTTCAAGACAGCAGAATTCAAATGTCATATCATCTCACCATCAGATCAATTAACTGTAATGATCGATAAATTCAGTAAGACATTTTATGAAATCGTCGCACACGTACAATCTTAAACAGTGTGGTTTTGATTTCATCAGAAACTAAATCCGTGAACCATTTCACAAACATTTGCTAATTATAAAAATCACATTTATATCCTCATAAGGACGTTTGATAGATATGGAAACACCGTTCCCAATCCAAAACCAGATAGCGAGGCTGCTATAAGTTAATACATGGGGTCATTTGGAAGCCCACAAACAAAAGTAAAAGGTTAAACCGTTTTTGAAACATTTGCTAAGGATTAAAATCACATTTATGTCTTCACAAGGACTTTTAATGGATATCGCAACATCGTTCCTAATTCAAAGCCAGATAGCGAGGCTTTTATTACTGAAATCATGGGATCATTTAGAAGCCCACAAACAAAGGTTTTATATTTAAAACCAACATGTAGATCAATCGATTTGATCGGATTGTTGAATGGTCTTGGATTCAAAATCCAGTCTGCATGAAAATCTAATGCAACTAGCAACGTTGAACATTTTCATTCAATCCTAATTGAAATGTTTAAGCAGAATTCAAATGTCATATCATTTCACCATCAGATCAATTTACTGTAATGATCGATAAATTCAGTAAGACATTTTATGAAATCGTCGCACACGTACAATCTTAAACAGTGTGGTTTTGCTTTCATCAGAAACTAAATCCGTGAACCATTTCACAAACATTTGCTTATTATAAAAATCCCATTTATATCCTCATAAGGACGTTTGATAGATATGGAAACACCGTTCCCAATCCAAAACCAGATAGCGAAGCTGCTATAAGTTAATACATGGGGTCATTTGGAAGCCCACAAACAAAAGTAAAAGGTTAAACCGTTTTTGAAACATTTGCTAAGGATTAAAATCACATTTATGTCTTCACAAGGACTTTTAATGGATATCGCAACATCGTTCCTAATTCAAAGCCAGATAGCGAGGCTTTTATTACTGAAATCATGGGATCATTTAGAAGCCCACAAACAAAGGTTTTATAGTTAAAACCAACATGTAGATCAATCGATTTGATCGGATTGTTGAATGATCTTGGATTTAAAATCCAGTCTGCATGAAAATCTAATGCAACTAGCAACGTAGAACATTTTCATTCAATCTAAATTGAAATGTTCAAGACAGCAGAATTCAAATGTCATATCATTTCATTATCACATCAATTAACTGTAATGATCGATAAATTCAGTAAGACATTTTATGAAATCGACGCACACAAACAAACTTAAACAGTTTGGTGTTACTTTCATCAGAAACTCAATCCGTGAACCATTTCTCAAACATTTGCTAATGATAAAAATCACATTTATTTCGTCATAAGGACTTTTGATGGATATGGCAACACCGTTCCCAATCCAAAACCAGATAGCGAAGCAGCTATAAGTTAATACATGGGGTCATTTGGAAGCCCACAAACAAAAGTAAAAGGTTAAACCGTTTTTGAAACATTTGCTAAGGATTAAAATCACATTTATGTCGTCACAAGGACTTTTAATGGATATCGCAACATCGTTCCTAATTCAAAGCCAGGTAGCGAGGCTTTTATTACTGAAATCATGGGATCATTTAGAAGCCCACATACAAAAGTATAACATTTAAAACCAACATGTAGATCAATCGATTTGATCGGATTGTTGAATGATCTTGGATTTAAAATCCAGTCTGCGTGAAAATCTAATGCAACTAGCAACGTAGAACATTTTCATTCAATCTTAATTGAAATGTTCAAGACAGCAGAATTCAAATGTCATATCATTTCACTATCAGATCAATTAACTGTAATGATCGATAAATTCAGTAAGACATTTTATGAAATCGACGCACACGTACAAACTTAAACAGTGTGGTGTTGATTTCATCAGAAACTAAATCCGTGAACCATTTCACAAACATTTGCTAATTATAAAAATCACATTTATATCCTCATAAGGACGTTTGATAGATATGGAAACACCGTTCCCAATCCAAAACCAGATAGCGAAGCTGCTATAAGTTAATACATGGGGTCATTTGGAAGCCCACCAACAAAAGTAAAAGGTTAAACCGTTTCTGAAGCATTTTCCATTCAGTTAGAAGCCAACAAACAAAAGTAAAAGGTAAAACCGTTGCTGAAACATTTGCTAAAGATTAAAAGCTTATTTATATCGTCACAAGGACTTTTAATGGATATCGCAACATCGTTCCTAATTCAAAGCCAGATTGCGAGGTTTTTATTACTGAAATCATGGGATCATTTAGAAGCCCACAAACAAAGGTTTATTATTTAAAACCAACATGTAGATCAATCGATTTGTTCGGATTGTTGAATGATCTTGGATTAAAAATATAGTCTGCATGAAAATCTAATGCAACTAGCAACGTAGAACATTTTCATTCAATCTTAATTGAAATGTTCAAGACAGCAGAATTCAAATGTCATATCATTTCACTATCAGATCAATTAACTGTAATGATCGATAAATTCAGTAAGACATTTTATGAAATCGACGCACACGTACAAACTTAAACAGTGTGGTGTTGATTTCATCATAAACTAAATCCGTGAACCATTTCTCAAACATTTGCGTCTGATTTAAATTACATTTATATCGTCATAAGGACTTTTGATGTATATGGCAACACCGTTCCCAATCCAAAACCAGATAGCGAAGCTGCTATAAGTTAATACATGGGGTCATTTGGAAGCCCACAAACAAAAGTAAAATGTAAAACCGTTTTTGAAACATTTGCTAAGGATTAAAATCTCATTTATATCGTCACAAGGACTTTTAATGGATATCGCAACATCGTTCCTAATTCAAAGCCAGATTGCGAGGCTTTTATTACTGAAATCATGGGATCATTTAGAAGCCCACAAACAAAGGTTTTATAGTTAAAACCAACATGTAGATCAATCGATTTGATCGGATTGTTGAATGATCTTGGATTTAAAATCCAGTCTGCATGAAAATCTAATGCAACTAGCAACGTAGAACATTTTCATTCAATCTAAATTGAAATGTTCAAGACAGCAGAATTCAAATGTCATATCATTTCATTATCACATCAATTAACTGTAATGATCGATAAATTCAGTAAGACATTTTATGAAATCGACGCACACAAACAAACTTAAACAGTTTGGTGTTACTTTCATCAGAAACTCAATCCGTGAACCATTTCTCAAACATTTGCTAATGATAAAAATCACATTTATATCATCATAAGGACTTTTGATGGATATGGCAACACCGTTCCCAATCCAAAGCCAGATAGCGAAGCTGCTATAAGTTAATACATGGGGTCATTTGGAAGCCCACAAACAAAAGTAAAAGGTAAAAACGTTTTTGAAACATTTGCTATGGATAGAAATCACATTTATATCATCACAAGGACTTTTAATTGATATCGCAACATCGTTCCTAATTCAAAGCCAGATAGCGAGGCTTTTATAACTGAAATCATGGAATCATTTAGAAGCCCACAAACAAGAGTATTAGATTTAAAACCAACATGTAGAACAATCGATTTGATCGGATTGTTGAATGTTCTTGGATTTAAAATCCAGTCTGCATGAAAATCTAATGCAACTAGCAACGTAGAACATTTTCATTCAATCTTAATTGAAATGTTCAAGACAGCAGAATTCAAATGTCATATCATTTCACTATCAGATCAATTAACTGTAATGATCGATAAATTCAGTAAGACATTTTATGAAATCGACACACACGTACAAACTTAAACAGTTTGGTGTTATTTTCAACAGAAACTATATCCGTGAACCATTTCTCAAACATTTGCTAATGATACAAATCACATTTATATCGTCATAAGCACTTTTGATGGATATGGCAACACCGTTCCCAATCCAAAACCAGATAGCGAAGCTTCTATAACTCAATACATGGGGTCATTTAGAAACCCACAAACAAAAGTAAAAGGTTAAACCATTTCAGAAGCATTTGCCATTCATTAAGAAGCCCACAAACAAAAGTAAAAGGTTAAACCATTTCTGAAACACTTACTAAGGATAGAAATCACATTTATATCATCACAAGGACTTTTAATGGATATCGCAACATCGTTCCTAATCCAAAGCCAGAAAGCGAGTCTTTTATAACTAAAATCATGGGATCATTTAGAAGGCCACAATCAAAAGTATTAGATTTAAAACCAACATATAGATCAATCGATTTGATCGGATTGTTGAATGTTCTTGGATTTAAAATCTCGTCTGCATGAAAATCTAATGCAACTAGCAACGTAGAACATTTTCATCCAATCTTAATTGAATTGTTCAAGACAGCAGAATTCAAATGTCATATCATTTCACTATCAGATCAATTAACTGTAATGATCGATAAATTCAGTAAGACATTTTATGAAATCGACGCACACGTACAAACTTAAACAGTGTGGTGTTGATTTCATCAGAAACTAAATCCGTGAACCATTTCTCAAACATTTGCTACTGATTTAAATCACATTTATGTCGTCATAAGGACGTTTGATGAATATGGCAACAACGTTCCCAATCCAAAACCAGATAGCGAAGCTGCTATAAGTTAATACATGGGGTCATTTGGAAGCCCACAAACAAAAGTAAAAGGTTAAACCGTTTTTGAAACATTTGCTAAGGATTAAAATCACATTTATGTCGTCACAAGGACTTTTAATGGATATCGCAACATCGTTCCTAATTCAAAGCCAGGTAGCGAGGCTTTTATTACTGAAATCATGGGATCATTTAGAAGCCCACATACAAAAGTATAACATTTAAAACCAACATGTAGATCAATCGATTTGATCGGATTGTTGAATGATCTTGGATTTAAAATCCAGTCTGCGTGAAAATCTAATGCAACTAGCAACGTAGAACATTTTCATTCAATCTTAATTGAAATGTTTAAGCAGAATTCAAATGTCATATCATCTCACCATCAGATCAATTAACTGTAATGATCGATAAATTCAGTAAGACATTTTATGAAATCGACACACACGTACAAACTTAAACAGTTTGGTGTTATTTTCAACAGAAACTATATCCGTGAACCATTTCTCAAACATTTGCTAATGATACAAATCACATTTATATCGTCATAAGGACTTTTGATGGATATGGCAACACCGTTCCCAATCCAAAACCAGATAGCGAAGCTTCTATAACTCAATACATGGGGTCATTTAGAAACCCACAAACAAAAGTAAAAGGTTAAACCATTTCAGAAGCATTTGCCATTCATTAAGAAGCCCACAAACAAAAGTAAAAGGTTAAACCATTTCTGAAACACTTACTAAGGATAGAAATCACATTTATATCATCACAAGGACTTTTAATGGATATCGCAACATCGTTCCTAATCCAAAGCCAGAAAGCGAGTCTTTTATAACTAAAATCATGGGATCATTTAGAAGGCCACAATCAAAAGTATTAGATTTAAAACCAACATATAGATCAATCGATTTGATCGGATTGTTGAATGTTCTTGGATTTAAAATCTCGTCTGCATGAAAATCTAATGCAACTAGCAACGTAGAACATTTTCATCCAATCTTAATTGAATTGTTCAAGACAGCAGAATTCAAATGTCATATCATTTCACTATCAGATCAATTAACTGTAATGATCGATAAATTCAGTAAGACATTTTATGAAATCGACGCACACGTACAAACTTAAACAGTGTGGTGTTGATTTCATCAGAAACTAAATCCGTGAACCATTTCTCAAACATTTGCTACTGATTTAAATCACATTTATGTCGTCATAAGGACGTTTGATGAATATGGCAACACCGTTCCCAATCCAAAACCAGATAGCGAAGCTTCTATAACTCAATACATGGGGTCATTTAGAAACCCACAAACAAAAGTAAAAGGTTAAACCATTTCAGAACCATTTGCCATTCAGTTAGAAGCCCACAAACAAAAGTAAAAGGTTAAACCATTTCTGAAACACTTACTAAGGATAGAAATCACATTTATATCATCACAAGGACTTTTAATGGATATCGCAACATCGTTCCTAATCCAAAGCCAGAAAGCGAGGCTTTTATAACTAAAATCATGGGATCATTTAGAAGGCCACAAACAAAAGTATTAGATTTAAAACCAACATATAGATCAATCGATTTGATCGGATTGTTGAATGGTCTTGGATATAAAATCCAGTCTGCGTGAAAATCTAATGCAACTAGCAACGAAGAACATTTTCATTCAATCTTAATTGAATTGTTCAAGACAGCAGAATTCAAATGTCATATCATTTCACTATCAGATCAATTAACTGTGATGATCGATAAATTCAGTAAGCCATTTTATGAAATCGACGCACACTTACAAACTTAAACAGTGTGGTGTTGATTTCATCAGAAACTAAATCCGTGAACCATTTCTCAAACATTTGCTACTGATTTAAATCACATTTATATCGTCATAAGGACTTTTGATGGATATGGCAACACCGTTCCCAATCCAAAACCAGATAGCGAAGCTGCTATAACTCAATACATGGGGTCATTTAGAAACCCACAAACAAAAGTAAAAGGTTGCACCATTTCTGAAGCATTTGCCATTCATTTAGAAGCCCACAAACAAAAGTAAAAGGTTAAACCATTTCTGAAACACTTACTAAGGATAGAAATCACATTTATATCATCACAAGGACTTTTAATGGATATCGCAACATCGTTCCTAATTCAAAGCCAGATTGCGAGGCTTTTATAACTGAAATCATGGGATCATTTAGAAGCCCACAAACAAAAGTGTTAGATTTAAAACCAACATGTAGATCAATCGATTTGATCGGATTGTTGAATGATCTTGGATTCGAAATCCAAATTTTGAAAGGGTCGTTTATGTGTCTGATACTCCATAGGGTTTTGGTGTTATGTTCATCAGAAACTAAATCCGTGACCCATTTCTCAAACATTTGCTAATGATGAAAATCACTTTTATATGGTCATAAGGACGTTTGATAGATATGGCAACACCGTTCCCAATCCAAAACCAGATAGCGAAGCTGCTATAAGTTAATACATGGGGTCATTTGGAAGCCCACAAACAAAAGTAATAGGTAAAACCGTTTTGGCAACATTTGCTAAGGATTAAAATCACATTAAAATCGTCACAAGGACTTTTAATGGATATCGCAACATCGTTCCTAATTCAAAGCCAGTTAGCGAGGCTTTTATTACTGAAATCATGGGATCATTTAGAAGCCCACAAACAAAGGTTTTATATTTAAAACCAACATGTAGATCAATCGATTTGATCGGATTGTTGAATGATCTTGGATTTAAAATCCAATCTGCATGCATCCAGTCCAGTCCAGTAATGATCGATAAATTCAGTAAGACATTTTATGAAATCGACGCCCACGTACAAACTTAAACAGTGTCGTGTTAATTTGATCAGAAACTAAATCCGAGAACCATTTCTCAAACATTTGCTACTGATAAAAACACATTTATATCGTCTTGAGGCCTTTTGATGGATATGGCAACACCGTTCCCAATCCAAAACCAGATAGCGAAGCTGCTATAAGTTAATACATGGGGTCATTTGGAAGCCCACAAACAAAAGTAAAAGATAAAACCGTTTTTGAAACATTTGCTAAGGATTAAAATCACATTTATATCGTCACAAGGACTTTTAATGAATATCGCAACATCGTTCCTAATTCAAAGCCAGATAGCGAGGCTTTTATTACTGAAATCATGGGATCATTTAGAAGTCAACAAACAAAAGTATTAGATTTAAAACCAACATGTAGATCAATCGATTTGATCGGATTGTTGAATGTTCTTGGATTTAAAATCCAGTCTGCATGAAGATCTAATGCAACTAGCAACATAGAACATTAGCATTCGATCTTAATTGAAATGTTCAAGACAGCAGAATGCAAATGTCATATCATTTCATTATCAGATCAATTAACTGTAATGATCGATAAATTCAGTAAGACATTTTATGAAATCGACGCACACGTACAAACTTAAACAGTTTGGTGTTATTTTCAACAGAAACTATATCCGTGAACCATTTCTCAAACATTTGCTACTGATACAAATCACATTTATATCGTCATAAGGACTTTTGATGGATATGGCAACACCGTTCCCAATCCAAAACCAGATAGCGAAGCTTCTATAACTCAATACATGGGGTCATTTAGAAACCCACAAACAAAAGTAAAAGGTTAAACCATTTCAGAACCATTTGCCATTCAGTTAGAAGCCCACAAACAAAAGTAAAAGGTTAAACCATTTCTGAAACACTTACTAAGGATAGAAATCACATTTATATCATCACAAGGACTTTTAATGGATATCGCAACATCGTTCCTAATCCAAAGCCAGAAAGCGAGGCTTTTATAACTAAAATCATGGGATCATTTAGAAGGCCACAAACAAAAGTATTAGATTTAAAACCAACATATAGATCAATCGATTTGATCGGATTGTTGAATGGTCTTGGATTTAAAATCCAGTCTGCGTGAAAATCTAATGCAACTAGCAACGAAGAACATTTTCATTCAATCTTAATTGAATTGTTCAAGACAGCAGAATTCAAATGTCATATCATTTCACTATCAGATCAATTAACTGTGATGATCGATAAATTCAGTAAGACATTTTATGAATTCGACGCACACTTACAAACTTAAACAGTGTGGTGTTGATTTCATCAGAAACTAAATCCGTGAACCATTTCTCAAACATTTGCTACTGATTTAAATCACATTTATATCGTCATAAGGACTTTTGATGGATATGGCAACACCGTTCCCAATCCAAAACCAGATAGCGAAGCTGCTATAACTCAATACATGGGGTCATTTAGAAACCCACAAACAAAAGTAAAAGGTTGCACCATTTCTGAAGCATTTGCCATTCATTTAGAAGCCCACAAACAAAAGTAAAAGGTTAAACCATTTCTGAAACACTTACTAAGGATAGAAATCACATTTATATCATCACAAGGACTTTTAATGGATATCGCAACATCGTTCCTAATTCAAAGCCAGATTGCGAGGCTTTTATAACTGAAATCATGGGATCATTTAGAAGCCCACAAACAAAAGTGTTAGATTTAAAACCAACATGTAGATCAATCGATTTGATCGGATTGTTGAATGATCTTGGATTCGAAATCCAAATTTTGAAAGGGTCGTTTATGTGTCTGATACTCCATAGGGTTTTGGTGTTATGTTCATCAGAAACTAAATCCGTGACCCATTTCTCAAACATTTGCTAATGATGAAAATCACTTTTATATGGTCATAAGGACGTTTGATAGATATGGCAACATCGTTCCCAATCCAAAACCAGATAGCGAAGCTGCTATAAGTTAATACATGGGGTCATTTGGAAGCCCACAAACAAAAGTAATAGGTAAAACCGTTTTGGCAACATTTGCTAAGGATTAAAATCACATTAAAAACGTCACAAGGACTTTTAATGAATATCGCAACATCGTTCCTAATTCAAAGCCAGTTAGCGAGGCTTTTATTACTGAAATCATGGGATCATTTAGAAGCCCACAAACAAAGGTTTTAAATTCAAAACCAACATGTAGATCAATCGACTTGATCGGATTGTTGAATGATCTTGGATTTAAAATCCAATCTGCATGCATCCAGTCCAGTCCAGTAATGATCGATAAATTCAGTAAGACATTTTATGAAATCGACTCACACAAACAAACTTTAACAGTTTGGCGTTAATTTGATCAGGAAATAAATCCGTGAACCATTTCACAAACATTTGCTAATGATAAAAATCACATTAATATCGTCATAAGGACGTTTGATGGATATGGCAACACCGTTCGCAATCCAAAACCTGATAGCGAAGGTGCTATAAGTTAATACATGGGGTCATTTGGAAGCCCACAAACAAAAGTAAAAGGTAAAACCGTTTTTGAAACATTTGCTTAGGAATAAAATCACATTTATATCGTCACAAGGACTTTTAATGGATATCGCAACACGTTCCTAATTCAAAGCCAGATAGCGAGGCTTTTATTACTGAAATCATGGGATCATTTACAAGCCCACAAACAAAGGTTTTATATTTAAAACCAACATGTAGATCAATCGATTTGATCGGATTGTTGAATGGTCTTGGATTCAAAATCCAGTCTGCATGAAAATCTAATGCAACTAGCAACGTTGAACATTTTCATTCAATCTTAATTGAAATGTTTAAGCAGAATTCAAATGTCATATCATTTCACCATCAGATCAATTAACTGTAATGATCGATAAATTCAGTAAGACATTTTATGAAATCGTCGCACACGTACAATCTTAAACAGTGTGGTTTTGATTGCATCAGAAACTAAATCCGTGAACCATTTCACAAACATTTGCTTATTATAAAAATCCCATTTATATCCTCATAAGGACGTTTGATAGATATGGAAACACCGTTCCCAATCCAAAACCAGATAGCGAAGCTGCTATAAGTTAATACATGGGGTCATTTGGAAGCCCACCAACAAAATAAAAAGGTTAAACCGTTTCTGAAGCATTTGCCATTCAGTTAGAAGCCAACAAACAAAAGTAAAAGGTAAAACCGTTGCTGAAACATTTGCTAAAGATTAAAAGCTTATTTATATCGTCACAAGGACTTTTAATGGATATCGCAACATCGTTCCTAATTCAAAGCCAGATTGCGAGGCTTTTATTACTGAAATCATGGGATCATTTAGAAGCCCACAAACAAAGGTTTATTATTTAAAACCAACATGTAGATCAATCGATTTGTTCGGATTGTTGAATGATCTTGGATTAAAAATATAGTCTGCATGAAAATCTAATGCAACTAGCAACGTAGAACATTTTCATTCAATCTTAATTGAAATGTTCAAAACAGCAGAATTCAAATGTGATATCATTTCATTATCAGATCAATTAACTGTAATGATCGATAAATTCAGTAAGACATTTTATGAAATGGACGCACACGTACAAACTTAAACAATTTGGTGTTAATTTTATCAGAAACCTAATCCGTGAATCATTTTTCAAACATTTGCTAATGATTTAAATCACATTTATGTCGTCATAAGGACGTTTGATGAATATGGCAACAACGTTCCCAATCCAAAACCAGATAGCGAAGCTGCTATAAGTTAATACATGGGGTCATTTGGAAGCCCACAAACAAAAGTAAAAAGTTAAACCGTTTTTGAAACATTTGCTAAGGATTAAAATCACATTTATATCGTCACAAGGACTTTTAATGGATATCGCAACATCGTTCCTAATTCAAAGCCAGATAGCGAGGCTTTTATTACTGAAAACATGGGATCATTAAGAAGCCAACAAACAAAAGTATTAGATTTAAAACCGACATGTAGATCAATCGAATTGATCGGATTGTTGAATGATCTTGGATTTAAAATCCAGTCTGCGTGAAAATCTAATGCAACTAGCAACGTAGAACATTTTCATTCAATCTTAATTGAAATGTTCAAGACAGCAGAATTCAAATGTCATATCATTTCACCATCAGATCAATTAACTGTAATGATCGATAAATTCAGTAAGACATTTTATGAAATCGACACACACGTACAAACTTAACCAGTTTGGTGTTATTTTCAACAGAAACTATATCTTTGAACCATTTCTCAAACATTTGCTAATGATACAAATCACATTTATATCGTCATAAGGACTTTTGATGGATATGGCAACACCGTTCCCAATCCAAAACCAGATAGCGAAGCTTCTATAACTCAATACATGGGGTCATTTAGAAACCCACAAACAAAAGTAAAAGGTTAAACCATTTCAGAAGCATTTGCCATTCATTAAGAAGCCCACAAACAAAAGTAAAAGGTTAAACCATTTCTGAAACACTTACTAAGGATAGAAATCACATTTATATCATCACAAGGACTTTTAATGGATATCGCAACATCGTTCCTAATCCAAAGCCAGAAAGCGAGGCTTTTATAACTAAAATCATGGGATCATTTAGAAGGCCACAAACAAAAGTATTAGATTTAAAACCAACATATAGATCAATCGATTTGATCGGATTGTTGAATGGTCTTGGATTTAAAATCCAGTCTGCATGAAAATCTAATGCAACTAGCAACGTAGAACATTTTCATTCAATCTTAATTGAAATGTTCAAGACAGCAGAATTCAAATGTCATATCATTTCATTATCAGATCAATTAACTGTAATGATCGATAAATTCAGTAAGACATTTTATGAAATGGACGCACACGTACAAACTTAAACAATTTGGTGTTAATTTGATCAGAAATCTAATCCGTGAATCATTTTTCAAACATTTGCTAATGATTTAAATCACATTTATATCGTCATAAGGACTTTTGATGGATATGGCAACACCGTTCCCAATCCAAAACCAGATAGCGAAGCTTCTATAACTCAATACATGGGGTCATTTAGAAACCCACAAACAAAAGTAAAAGGTTAAACCATTTCAGAAGCATTTGCCATTCATTAAGAAGCCCACAAACAAAAGTAAAAGGTTAAACCATTTCTGAAACACTTACTAAGGATAGAAATCACATTTATATCATCACAAGGACTTTTAATGGATATCGCAACATCGTTCCCAATCCAAAGCCAGAAAGCGAGTCTTTTATAACTAAAATCATGGGATCATTTAGAAGGCCACAAACAAAAGTATTAGATTTAAAACCAACATATAGATCAATCGATTTGATCGGATTGTTGAATGTTCTTGGATTTAAAATCCAGTCTGCGTGAAAATCTAATGCAACTAGCAACGTAGAACATTTTCATTCAATCTTAATTGAAATGTTCAAGACAGCAGAATTCAAATGTCATATCATTTCATTATCAGATCAATTAACTGTAATGATCGATAAATTCAGTAAGACAGTTTATGAAATGGACGCACACGTACAAACTTAAACAATTTGGTGTTAATTTGATCAGAAATCTAATCCGTGAATCATTTTTCAAACATTTGCTAATGATTTAAATTACATTTATATCGTCATAAGGACTTTTGATGTATATGGCAACACCGTTCCCAATCCAAAACCAGATAGCGAAGCTGCTATAAGTTAATACATGGGGTCATTTGGAAGCCCACAAACAAAAGTAAAATGTAAAACCGTTTTTGAAACATTTGCTAAGGATTAAAATCACATTTATATCGTCACAAGGACTTTTAATGGATATCGCAACATCGTTCCTAATTCAAAGCCAGATTGCGAGGCTTTTATTACTGAAATCATGGGATCATTTAGAAGCCCACAAACAAAGGTTTTATAGTTAAAACCAACATGTAGATCAATCGATTTGATCGGATTGTTGAATGATCTTGGATTAAAAATCCAGTCTGCATGAAAATCTAATGCAACTAGCAACGTAGAACATTTTCATTCAATCTAAATTGAAATGTTCAAGACAGCAGAATTCAAATGTCATATCATTTCATTATCACATCAATTACCTGTAATGATCGATAAATTCAGTAAGACATTTTATGAAATCGACGCACACAAACAAACTTAAACAGTTTGGTGTTACTTTCATCAGAAACTCAATCCGTGAACCATTTCTCAAACATTTGCTAATGATAAAAATCACATTTATATCATCATAAGGACTTTTGATGGATATGGCAACACCGTTCCCAATCCAAAACCAGATAGCGAAGCTGCTATAAGTTAATACATGGGGTCATTTGGAAGCCCACAAACAAAAGTAAAAGGTAAAACCGTTTTTGAAACATTTGCTATGGATAGAAATCACATTTATATCATCACAAGGACTTTTAATTGATATCGCAACATCGTTCCTAATTCAAAGCCAGATAGCGAGGCTTTTATAACTGAAATCATGGAATCATTTAGAAGCCCACAAACAAGAGTATTAGATTTCAAACCAACATGTAGAACAATCGATTTGATCGGATTGTTGAATGTTCTTGGATTTAAAATCCAGTCTGCATGAAAATCTAATGCAACTAGCAACGTAGAACATTTTCATTCAATCTTAATTGAAATGTTCAAGACAGCAGAATTCAAATGTCATATCATTTCACTATCAGATCAATTAACTGTAATGATCGATAAATTCAGTAAGACATTTTATGAAATCGACACACACGTACAAACTTAAACAGTTTGGTGTTATTTTCAACAGAAACTATATTCGTGAACCATTTCTCAAACATTTGCTAATGATACAAATCACATTTATATCGTCATAAGGACTTTTGATGGATATGGCAACACCGTTCCCAATCCAAAACCAGATAGCGAAGCTTCTATAACTCAATACATGGGGTCATTTAGAAACCCACAAACAAAAGTAAAAGGTTAAACCATTTCAGAAGCATTTGCCATTCATTAAGAAGCCCACAAACAAAAGTAAAAGGTTAAACCATTTCTGAAACACTTACTATGGATAGAAATCACATTTTTATCATCACAAGGACTTTTAATGGATATCGCAACATCGTTCCTAATCCAAAGCCAGAAAGCGAGGCTTTTATAACTAAAATCATGGGATCATTTAGAAGGCCACAATCAAAAGTATTAGATTTAAAACCAACATATAGATCAATCGATTTGATCGGATTGTTGAATGTTCTTGGATTTAAAATCAAGTCTGCATGAAAATCTAATGCAACTAGCAACGTAGAACATTTTCATCCAATCTTAATTGAATTGTTCAAGACAGCAGAATTCAAATGTCATATCATTTCACTATCAGATCAATTAACTGTAATGATCGATAAATTCAGTAAGACATTTTATGAAATCGACGCACACGTACAAACTCAAACAGTGTGGTGTTGATTTCATCAGAAACTAAATCCGTGAACCATTTCACAAACATTTGCTACTGATTTAAATCACATTTATGTCGTCATAAGGACGTTTGATGAATATGGCAACAACGTTCCCAATCCAAAACCAGATAGCGAAGCTGCTATAAGTTAATACATGGGGTCATTTGGAAGCCCACAAACAAAAGTAAAAGGTTAAACCGTTTTTGAAACATTTGCTAAGGATTAAAATCACATTTATGTCGTCACAAGGACTTTTAATGGATATCGCAACATCGTTCCTAATTCAAAGCCAGATAGCGAGGCTTTTATTACTGAAATCATGGGATCATTTAGAAGCCCACATACAAAAGTATAACATTTAAAACCAACATGTAGATCAATCGATTTGATCGGATTGTTGAATGATCTTGGATTTAAAATCCAGTCTGCGCGAAAATCTAATGCAACTAGCAACGTAGAACATTTTCATTCAATCTTAATTGAAATGTTCAAGACAGCAGAATTCATATGTCATATCATTTCACCATCAGATCAATTAACTGTAATGATCGATAAATTCAGTAAGACATTTTATGACATCGACGCACACAAACAAACTTAAACAATTTGGTGTTAATTTTATCAGAAACTAAATCCGTGAACCATTTCTCAAACATTTGCTACTGATAAAAATCACATTTATATCGTCATAAGGACTTTTGATGGATATGGCAACACCGTTCCCAATCCAAAACCAGATAGCGAAGCTGCTATAAGTTAATACATGGGGTCATTTGGAAGCCCACAAACAAAAGTAAAAGGTAAAACCGTTGCTGAAACATTTGCTAAGGATTAAAAGCACATTTATATCGTCACAAGGACTTTTAATGGATATCGCAACATCGTTCCTAATTCAAAGCCAGATTGCGAGGCTTTTATAACTGAAATCATGGGATCATTTAGAAGCCCACAAACAAAGGTTTAATATTTAAAACCAACATATAGATCAATCGATTTGATCGGATTGTTGAATGATCTTGGATTAAAAATATAGGCTGCATGAAAATCTAATGCAACTAGCAACGTAGAACATTTTCATTCAATGTTAATTGAAATGTTCAAGACAGCAGAATTCAAATGTCATATCATTTCACCATCAGATCAATTAACTGTAATGATCGATAAATTCAGTAAGACATTTTATGAAATCGACACACACGTACAAACTTAAACAGTTTGGTGTTATTTTCAACAGAAACTATATCCATGAACCATTTCTCAAACATTTGCTTATGATACAAATCACATTTATATCGTCATAAGGACTTTTGATGGATATGGCAACACCGTTCCCAATCCAAAACCAGATAGCGAAGCTGCTATAAGTTAATACATGGGGTCATTTGGAAGCCCACAAACAAAAGTAAAAGGTAAAACCGTTTTTGAAACATTTGCTATGGATAGAAATCACATTTATATCATCACAAGGACTTTTAATTGATATCGCAACATCGTTCCTAATTCAAAGCCAGATAGCGAGGCTTTTATAACTGAAATCATGGGATCATTTAGAAGCCCACATACAAAAGTATAACATTTAAAACCAACATGTAGATCAATCGATTTGATCAGATTGTTGAATGGTCTTGGATTTAAAATCCAGTCTGCGTGAAAATCTAATGCAACTAGCAACGTAGAACATTTTCATTCAATCTTAATTGAAATGTTCAAGACAGCAGAATTCAAATGTCATATCATTTCACCATCAGATCAATTAACTGTAACGATCGATAAATTCAGTAAGACATTTTATGAAATCGACGCACACAAACAAACTTAAACAATTTGGTGTTAATTTTATCAGAAACTAAATCCGTGAACCATTTCTCAAACATTTGCTAATGATAAAAATCACATTTACATCGTCATAAGGACTTTTGATGGATATGGCAACACCGTTCCCAATCCAAAACCAGATAGCGAAGCTGCTATAAGTTAATACATGGGGTCATTTAGAAACCCACAAACAAAAGTAAAAGGTTAAACCGTTTTTGAAACATTTGCTACTGATTAAAATCACATTTATATCGTCATAAGGACTTTCAATGGATATCGCAACATCGTTCCTAATTCAAAGCCAGATAGCGAGGCTTTTATTACTGAAATCATGGGATCATTTAGAAGCCCTCAAACAAAGGTTTTATATTTAAAACCAACATGTAGGTCAATCGATTTGATCGGATTGTTGAATGATCTTGGATTTAAAATCGAGTCTGCATGAAAATCTAATGCAACTAGCAACGTAGAACATTTTCATTCAATCTTAATTGAAATGTTCAAGACAGCAGAATTCAAATGTCATATCATTTCATTATCAGATCAATTAACTGTAATGATCGATAAATTCAGTAAGACATTTTATGAAATGGACGCACACGTACAAACTTAAACAATTTGGTGTTAATTTTATAAGAAACTAAATCCGTGAAACATTTCTCAAACATTTGCTACTGATTTAAATCACATTTATATCGTCATAAGGACTTTTGATGGATATGGCAACACCGTTCCCAATCCAAAACCAGATAGCGAAGCTGCTATAAGTTAATACATGGGGTCATTTGGAAGCCTACAAACAAAAGTAAAAGGTAAAACCGTTTTTGAAACATTTGCTATGGATAGAAATCACATTTATATCCTCACAAGGACTTTTAATTGATATCGCAACATCGTTCCTAATTCAAAGCCAGATAGCGAGGCTTTTATAACTGAAATCATGGAATCATTTGGAAGCCCACAAACAAGAGTATTAGATTTAAAACCAACATGTAGAACAATCGATTTGATCGGATTGTTGAATGTTCTTGGATCTAAAATCCAGTCTGCATGAAAATCTAATGCAACTAGCAACGTATAACATTTTCATTCAATCTTAATTGAAATGTTCAAGACAGCAGAATTCAAATGTCATATCATTTCACTATCAGATCAATTAACTGTAATGATCGATAAATTCAGTAAGACATTTTATGAAATCGACACACACGTACAAACTTAAACAGTTTGGTGTTATTTTCAACAGAAACTATATCCGTGAACCATTTCTCAAACATTTGCTAATGATACAAATCACATTTATATCGTCATAAGGACTTTTGATGGATATGGCAACACCGTTCCCAATCCAAAACCAGATAGCGAAGCTTCTATAACTCAATACATGGGGTCATTTAGAAACCCACAAACAAAAGTAAAAGGTTAAACCATTTCAGAAGCATTTGCCATTCATTAAGAAGCCCACAAACAAAAGTAAAAGGTTAAACCATTTCTGAAACACTTACTAAGGATAGAAATCACATTTATATCATCACAAGGACTTTTAATGGATATCGCAACATCGTTCCTAATCCAAAGCCAGAAAGCGAGGCTTTTATAACTAAAATCATGGGATCATTTAGAAGGCCACAAACAAAAGTATTAGATTTAAAACCAACATATAGATCAATCGATTTGATCGGATTGTTGAATGTTCTTGGATTTAAATTCCAGTCTGCATGAAAATCTAATGCAACTAGCAACGTAGAACATTTTCATTCAATCTTAATTGAATTGTTCAAGACAGCAGAATTCAAATGTCATATCATTTCACTATCAGATCAATTAACTGTAATGATCGATAAATTCAGTAAGACATTTTATGAAATCGACACACACGTACATACTTAAACAGTATGGTGTTGATTTCATCATAAACTAAATCCGTGAAACATTTCTCAAACATTTGCTTCTGATTTAAATCACATTTATATCGTCATAAGGACTTTTGATGGATATGGCAACACCGTTCCCAATCCAAAACCAGATAGCGAAGCTGCTATAAGTTAATACATGGGGTCATTTGGAAGCCCACAAACAAAAGTAAAAGGTAAAACCGTTTTTGAAACATTTGCTAGAGATTAAAATCATATTTATGTCGTCACAAGGACTTTTAATGGATATCGCAACATCGTTCCTAATTCAAAGCCAGATTGCGAGGCTTTTATTACTGAAATCATGGGATCATTTAGAAGCCCACATACAAAAGTATAACATTTAAAACCAACATGTAGATCAATCGATTTGATCGGATTGTTGAATGATCTTGGATTTAAAATCCAGTCTGCGTGAAAATCTAATGCAACTAGCAACGTAGAACATTTTTATTCAATCTTAATTGAAATGTTCAAGACAGCAGAATTCAAATGTCATATCATTTCACCATTAGATCAATTAACTGTAATGATCGATAAATTCAGTAAGACATTTTATGAAATCGTCGCACACGTACAATCTTAAACAGTGTGGTTTTGATTTCATCAGAAACTAAATCCGCGAACCATTTCACAAACATTTGCTAATTATAAAAATCACATTTATATCCTCATAAGGACGTTTGATAGATATGGAAACACCGTTCCCAATCCAAAACCAGATAGCGATGCTGCTATAAGTTAATACATGGGGTCATTTGGAAGCCCACAAACAAAAGTAAAAGGTAAAACCGTTTTTGAAACATTTGCTATGGATAGAAATCACATTTATATCATCACAAGGACTTTTAATTGATATCGCAACATCGTTCCTAATTCAAAGCCAGATAGCGAGGCTTTTATAACTGAAATCATGGAATCATTTAGAAGCCCACAAACAAGAGTATTAGATTTAAAACCAACATGTAGAACAATCGATTTGATCGGATTGTTGAATGTTCTTGGATTTAAATTCCAGTCTGCATGAAAATCTAATGCAACTAGCAACGTAGAACATTTTCATTCAATCTAAATTGAATTGTTCAAGACAGCAGAATTCAAATGTCATATCATTTCACTATCAGATCAATTAACTGTAATGATCGATAAATTCAGTAAGACATTTTATGAAATCGACACACATGTACATACTTAAACAGTTTGGTGTTATTTTCAACAGAAACTATATCCGTGAACCATTTCTCAAACATTTGCTAATGATACAAATCACATTTATATCGTCATAAGGACTTTTGATGGATATGGCAACACCGTTCCCAATCCAAAACCAGATAGCGAAGCTTCTATAACTCAATACATGGGGTCATTTATAAACCCACAAACAAAAGTAAAAGGTTAAACCATTTCAGAAGCATTTGCCATTCATTAAGAAGCCCACAAACAAAAGTAAAAGGTTAAACCATTTCTGAAACACTTACTAAGGATAGAAATCACATTTATATCATCACAAGGACTTTTAATGGATATCGCAACATCGTTCCTAATCCAAAGCCAGAAAGCGAGGCTTTTATAATTAAAATCATGGGATCATTTAGAAGGCCACAAACAAAAGTATTAGATTTAAAACCAACATATAGATCAATCGATTTGATCGGATTGTTGAATGGTCTTGGATTTAAAATCCAGTCTGCGTGAAAATCTAATGCAACTAGCAACGTAGAACATTTTCATTCAATCTTAATTGAATTGTTCAAGACAGCAGAATTCAAATGTCATATCATTTCATTATCAGATCAATTAACTGTAATGATCGATAAATTCAGTAAGAAATTTTATGAAATCGACGCACACAAACAAACTTAAACAGTATGGTGTTGATTTCATCATAAACTAAATCCGTGAACCATTTCTCAAACATTTGCTTCTGATTTAAATCACATTCATATCGTCATAAGGACTTTTGATGGATATGGCAACACCGTTCCCAATCCAAAACCAGATAGCGAAGCTGCTATAAGTTAATACATGGGGTCATTTGGAAGCCCACAAACAAAAGTAAAAGGTTAAACCGTTTTTGAAACATTTGCTAAGGATTAAAATCACATTTATGTCGTCACAAGGACTTTTAATGGATATCGCAACATCGTTCCTAATTCAAAGCCAGATAGCGAGGCTTTTATTACTGAAATCATGGGATCATTTAGAAGCCCACATACAAAAGTATAACATTTAAAACCAACATGTAGATCAATCGATTTGATCGGATTGTTGAATGATCTTGGATTTAAAATCCAGTCTGCGTGAAAATCTAATGCAACTAGCAACGTAGAACATTTTCATTCAATCTTAATTGAAATGTTCAAGACAGCAGAATTCAAATGTCATATCATTTCATCATCAGATCAATTAACTGTAATGATCGATAAATTCAGTAAGACATTTTATGAAATCGTCGCACACGTACAATCTTAAACAGTGTGGTTTTGATTTCATCAGAAACTAAATCCGCGAACCATTTCACAAACATTTGCTAATTATAAAAATCACATTTATATCCTCATAAGGACGTTTGATAGATATGGAAACACCGTTCCCAATCCAAAACCAGATAGCGAAGCTGCTATAAGTTAATACATGGGGTCATTTGGAAGCCCACAAACAAAAGTAAAAGGTAAAACCGTTTTTGAAACATTTGCTAAGGATTAAAATCACATTTATGTCGTCACAAGGACTTTTAATGGATATCGCAACATCGTTCCTAATTCAAAGCCAGATAGCGAGGCTTTTATTACTGAAATCATGGGATCATTTAGAAGCCCACAAACAAAGGTTTTATATTTAAAACCAACATGTAGATCAATCGATTTGATCGGATTGTTGAATGGTCTTGGATTCAAAATCCAGTCTGCATGAAAATCTAATGCAACTAGCAACGTTGAACATTTTCATTCAATCTTAATTGAAATGTTTAAGCAGAATTCAAATGTCATATCATTTCACCATCAGATCAATTAACTGTAATGATCGATAAATTCAGTAAGACATTTTATGAAATCGTCGCACACGTACAATCTTAAACAGTGTGGTTTTGATTTCATCAGAAACTAAATCCGTGAACCATTTCACAAACATTTGCTTATGATAAAAATCACATTTATATCCTCATAAGGACGTTTGATAGATATGGAAACACCGTTCCCAATCCAAAACCAGATAGCGAAGCTGCTATAAGTTAATACATGGGGTCATTTGGAAGCCCACCAACAAAAGTAAAAGGTTAAACCGTTTCTGAAGCATTTGCCATTCATTTAGAAGCCCACAAACAAAAGTAAAAGGTAAAACCGTTGCTGAAACATTTGCTAAGGATTAAAATCACATTTATGTCGTCACAAGGACTTTTAATGGATATCGCAACATCGTTCCTAATTCAAAGCCAGATTGCGAGGCTTTTATTACTGAAATCATGGGATCATTTAGAAGCCCACAAGCAAAGGTTTATTATTTAAAACCAACATGTAGATCAATCGATTTGATCGGATTGTTGAATGGTCTTGGATTTAAAATCCAGTCTGCGTGAAAATCTAATGCAACTAGCAACGTAGAACATTTTCATTCAATCTTAATTGAATTGTTCAAGACAGCAGAATTCAAATGTCATATCATTTCATTATCAGATCAATTAACTGTAATGATCGATAAATTCAGTAAGAAATTTTATGAAATCGACGCACACAAACAAACTTAAACAGTATGGTGTTGATTTCATCATAAACTAAATCCGTGAACCATTTCTCAAACATTTGCTTCTGATTTAAATCACATTTATATCGTCATAAGGACTTTTGATGGATATGGCAACACCGTTCCCAATCCAAAACCAGATAGCGAAGCTGCTATAAGTTAATACATGGGGTCATTTGGAAGCCCACCAACAAAAGTAAAAGGTTAAACCGTTTCTGAAGCATTTGCCTTTCAGTTAGAAGCCAACAAACAAAAGTAAAAGGTAAAACCGTTTTTGAAACATTTGCTATGGATAGAAATCACATTTATATCATCATAAGGACTTTTAATTGATATCGCAACATCGTTCCTAATTCAAAGCCAGATAGCGAGGCTTTTATAACTGAAATCATGGAATCATTTAGAAGCCCACAAACAAGAGTATTAGATTTAAAACCAACATGTAGAACAATCGATTTGATCGGATTGTTGAATGTTCTTGGATTTAAATTCCAGTCTGCATGAAAATCTAATGCAACTAGCAACGTAGAACATTTTCATTCAATCTTAATTGAATTGTTCAAGACAGCAGAATTCAAATGTCATATCATTTCACTATCAGATCAATTAACTGTGATGATCGATAAATTCAGTAAGACATTTTATGAAATCGACGCACACAAACATACTTAAACAGTTTGGTGTTATTTTCAACAGAAACTATATCCGTGAACCATTTCTCAAACATTTGCTAATGATACAAATCACATTTATATCGTCATAAGGACTTTTGATGGATATGGCAACACCGTTCCCAATCCAAAACCAGATAGCGAAGCTTCTATAACTCAATACATGGGGTCATTTAGAAACCCACAAACAAAAGTAAAAGGTTAAACCATTTCAGAAGCATTTGCCATTCATTAAGAAGCCCACAAACAAAAGTAAAAGGTTAAACCATTTCTGAAACACTTACTAAGGATAGAAATCACATTTATATCATCACAAGGACTTTTAATGGATATCGCAACATCGTTCCTAATTCAAAGCCAGAAAGCGAGGCTTTTATAATTAAAATCATGGGATCATTTAGAAGGCCACAAACAAAAGTATTAGATTTAAAACCAACATATAGATCAATCGATTTGATCGGATTGTTGAATGATCTTGGATTTAAAATCCAGTCTGCGTGAAAATCTAATGCAACTAGCAACGTAGAACATTTTCATTCAATCTTAATTGAAATGTTCAAGACAGCAGAATTCAAATGTCATATCATTTCACCATCAGATCAATTAACTGTAATGATCGATAAATTCAGTAAGACATTTTATGAAATCGTCGCACACGTACAATCTTAAACAGTGTGGTTTTGATTTCATCAGAAACTAAATCCGCGAACCATTTCACAAACATTTGCTAATTATAAAAATCACATTTATATCCTCATAAGGACGTTTGATAGATATGGAAACACCGTTCCCAATCCAAAACCAGATAGCGAAGCTGCTATAAGCTAATACATGGGGTCATTTGGAAGCCCACAAACAAAAGTAAAAGGTAAAACCGTTTTTGAAACATTTGCTATGGATAGAAATCACATTTATATCATCATAAGGACTTTTAATTGATATCGCAACATCGTTCCTAATTCAAAGCCAGATAGCGAGGCTTTTATAACTGAAATCATGGAATCATTTAGAAGCCCACAAACAAGAGTATTAGATTTAAAACCAACATGTAGAACAATCGATTTGATCGGATTGTTGAATGTTCTTGGATTTAAATTCCAGTCTGCATGAAAATCTAATGCAACTAGCAACGTAGAACATTTTCATTCAATCTTAATTGAATTGTTCAAGACAGCAGAATTCAAATGTCATATCATTTCACTATCAGATCAATTAACTGTAATGATCGATAAATTCAGTAAGACATTTTATGAAATCGACACACACGTACATACTTAAACAGTTTGGTGTTATTTTCAACAGAAACTATATCCGTGAACCATTTCTCAAACATTTGCTAATGATACAAATCACATTTATATCGTCATAAGGACTTTTGATGGATATGGCAACACCGTTCCCAATCCAAAACCAGATAGCGAAGCTGCTATAAGTTAATACATGGGGTCATTTGGAAGCCCACAAACAAAAGTAAAAGGTACAACCGTTTTTGAAACATATGCTATGGATAGAAATCACATTTATATCATCACAAGGACTTTTAATGGATATCGCAACATCGTTCCTAATCCAAAGCCAGAAAGCGAGGCTTTTATAACTAAAATCATGGGATCATTTAGAAGGCCACAAACAAAAGTATTAGATTTAGAACCAACATATAGATCAATCGATTTGATCGGATTGTTGAATGATCTTGGATTTAAAATCCAGTCTGCATGAAAATCTAATGCAACTAGCAACGTAGAACATTTTCATTCAATCTAAATTGAAATGTTCAAGACAGCAGAATTCAAATGTCATATCATTTCACCATCAGATCAATTAACTGTAATGATCGATAAATTCAGTAAGACATTTTATGAAATCGTCGCACACGTACAATCTTAAACAGTATGGTTTTGAGTTCATCAGAAACTAAATCCGTGAAACATTTCACAAACATTTTCTAATTATAAAAATCCCATTTATATCCTCATAAGGACGGTTGATAGATATGGAAACACCGTTCCCAATCCAAAACCAGATAGCGAAGCTGCTATAAGTTAATACATGGGGTCATTTGGAAGCCCACTAACAAAAGTAAAAGGTTAAACCGTTTCTGAAGCATTTGCCATTCAGTTAGAAGCCCACAAACAAAAGTAAAAGGTAAAACCGTTGCTGAAACATTTGCTAAAGATTAAAAGCACATTTATGTCGTCACAAGGACTTTTAATGGATATCGCAACATCGTTCCTAATTCAAAGCCAGTTAGCGAGGCTTTTATTACTGAAATCATGGGATCATTTAGAAGCCAACAAACAAAAGTATTAGATTTAAAACCAACATGTAGATCAATCGATTTGATCGGATTGTTGAATGTTCTTGGATTTAAAATCCAGTCTGCATGAAAATCTAATGCAACTAGCAACGTAGAACATTTTCATTCAATCTTAATTGAAATGTTCAAGACAACAGAATTCAAATGTCATATCATTTCACCATCAGATCAATTAACTGTAATGATCGATAAATTCAGTAAGACATTTTATGACATCGACGCACACAAACAAACTTAAACAATTTGGTGTTAATTTTATCAGAAACTAAATCCGTGAACCATTTCTCAAACATTTGCTACTGATAAAAATCACATTTATATCGTCATAAGGACTTTTGATGGATATGGCAACACCGTTCCCAATCCAAAACCAGATAGCGAAGCTGCTATAAGTTAATACATGGGGTCATTTGGAAGCCCACAAACAAAAGTAAAAGGTAAAACCGTTGCTGAAACATTTGCTAAGGATTAAAAGCACATTTATATCGTCACAAGGACTTTTAATGGATGTCGCAACATCGTTCCTAATTCAAAGCCAGATTGCGAGGCTTTTATTACTGAAATCATGGGATCATTTAGAAGCCCACAAACAAAGGTTTAATATTTAAAACCAACATATAGATCAATCGATTTGATCGGATTGTTGAATGATCTTGGATTAAAAATATAGTCTGCATGAAAATCTAATGCAACTAGCAACGTAGAACATTTTCATTCAATGTTAATTGAAATGTTCAAGACAGCAGAATTCAAATGTCATATCATTTCACCATCAGATCAATTAACTGTAATGATCGATAAATTCAGTAAGACATTTTATGAAATCGACACACACGTACAAACTTAAACAGTTTGGTGTTATTTTCAACAGAAACTATATCCATGAACCATTTCTCAAACATTTGCTTATGATACAAATCACATTTATATCGTCATAAGGACTTTTGATGGATATGGCAACACCGTTCCCAATCCAAAACCAGATAGCGAAGCTGCTATAAGTTAATACATGGGGTCATTTGGAAGCCCACAAACAAAAGTAAAAGGTAAAACCGTTTTTGAAACATTTGCTATGGATAGAAATCACATTTATATCATCACAAGGACTTTTAATTGATATCGCAACATCGTTCCTAATTCAAAGCCAGATAGCGAGGCTTTTATAACTGAAATCATGGGATCATTTAGAAGCCCACATACAAAAGTATAACATTTAAAACCAACATGTAGATCAATCGATTTGATCAGATTGTTGAATGGTCTTGGATTTAAAATCCAGTCTGCGTGAAAATCTAATGCAACTAGCAACGTAGAACATTTTCATTCAATCTTAATTGAAATGTTCAAGACAGCAGAATTCAAATGTCATATCATTTCACCATCAGATCAATTAACTGTAACGATCGATAAATTCAGTAAGACATTTTATGAAATCGACGCACACAAACAAACTTAAACAATTTGGTGTTAATTTTATCAGAAACTAAATCCGTGAACCATTTCTCAAACATTTGCTAATGATAAAAATCACATTTATATCGTCATAAGGACTTTTGATGGATATGGCAACACCGTTCCCAATCCAAAACCAGATAGCGAAGCTGCTATAAGTTAATACATGGGGTCATTTAGAAACCCACAAACAAAAGTAAAAGGTTAAACCGTTTTTGAAACATTTGCTACTGATTAAAATCACATTTATATCGTCATAAGGACTTTCAATGGATATCGCAACATCGTTCCTAATTCAAAGCCAGATAGCGAGGCTTTTATTACTGAAATCATGGGATCATTTAGAAGCCCTCAAACAAAGGTTTTATATTTAAAACCAACATGTAGGTCAATCGATTTGATCGGATTGTTGAATGATCTTGGATTTAAAATCGAGTCTGCATGAAAATCTAATGCAACTAGCAACGTAGAACATTTTCATTCAATCTTAATTGAAATGTTCAAGACAGCAGAATTCAAATGTCATATCATTTCATTATCAGATCAATTAACTGTAATGATCGATAAATTCAGTAAGACATTTTATGAAATGGACGCACACGTACAAACTTAAACAATTTGGTGTTAATTTTATCAGAAACTAAATCCGTGAACCATTTCTCAAACATTTGCTACTGATTTAAATCACATTTATATCGTCATAAGGACTTTTGATGGATATGGCAACACCGTTCCCAATCCAAAACCAGATAGCGAAGCTGCTATAAGTTAATACATGGGGTCATTTGGAAGCCTACAAACAAAAGTAAAAGGTTAAACCATTTCAGAAGCATTTGCCATTCATTAAGAAGCCCACAAACAAAAGTAAAAGGTTAAACCATTTCTGAAACACTTACTAAGGATAGAAATCACATTTATATCATCACAAGGACTTTTAATGGATATCGCAACATCGTTCCTAATCCAAAGCCAGAAAGCGAGTCTTTTATAACTAAAATCATGGGATCATTTAGAAGGCCACAAACAAAAGTATTAGATTTAAAACCAACATATAGATCAATCGATTTGATCGGATTGTTGAATGGTCTTGGATTTAAAATCCAGTCTGCATGAAAATCTAATGCAACTAGCAACGTAGAACATTTTCATCCAATCTTATTTGAATTGTTCAAGACAGCAGAATTCAAATGTCATATCATTTCACCATCAGATCAATTAACTGTAATGATCGATAAATTCAGTAAGACATTTTATGAAATCGACGCACACAAACAAACTTAAACAATTTGGTGTTAATTTTATCAGAAACTAAATCCGTGAACCATTTCTCAAACATTTGCTAATGATAAAAATCACATTTATATCGTCATAAGGACTTTTGATGGATATGGCAACACCGTTCCCAATCCAAAACCAGATAGCGAAGCTGCTATAAGTTAATACATGGGGTCATTTAGAAACCCACAAACAAAAGTAAAAGGTTAAACCGTTTTTGAAACATTTGCTACTGATTAAAATCACGTTTATATCGTCATAAGGACTTTCAATGGATATCGCAACATCGTTCCTAATTCAAAGCCAGATAGCGAGGCTTTTATTACTGAAATCATGGGATCATTTAGAAGCCCTCAAACAAAGGTTTTATATTTAAAACCAACATGTAGGTCAATCGATTTGATTGGATTGTTGAATGATCTTGGATTTAAAATCGAGTCTGCATGAAAATCTAATGCAACTAGCAACGTAGAACATTTTCATTCAATCTTAATTGAAATGTTCAAGACAGCAGAATTCAAATGTCATATCATTTCATTATCAGATCAATTAACTGTAATGATCGATAAATTCAGTAAGACATTTTATGAAATGGACGCACACGTACAAACTTAAACAATTTGGTGTTAATTTTATCAGAAACTAAATCCGTGAACCATTTCTCAAACATTTGCTACTGATTTAAATCACATTTATATCGTCATAAGGACTTTTGATGGATATGGCAACACCGTTCCCAATCCAAAACCAGATAGCGAAGCTGCTATAAGTTAATACATGGGGTCATTTGGAAGCCCACAAACAAAAGTAAAAGGTAAAACCGTTTTTGAAACATTTGCTATGGATAGAAATCACATTTATATCCTCACAAGGACTTTTAATTGATATCGCAACATCGTTCCTAATTCAAAGCCAGATAGCGAGGCTTTTATAACTGAAATCATGGAATCATTTAGAAGCCCACAAACAAGAGTATTAGATTTAAAACCAACATGTAGAACAATCGATTTGATCGGATTGTTGAATGTTCTTGGATCTAAAATCCAGTCTGCATGAAAATCTAATGCAACTAGCAACGTATAACATTTTCATTCAATCTTAATTGAAATGTTCAAGACAGCAGAATTCAAATGTCATATCATTTCGCTATCAGATCAATTAACTGTAATGATCGATGAATTCAGTAAGACATTTCATGAAATCGACACACACGTACAAACTTAAACAGTTTGGTGTTATTTTCAACAGAAACTATATCCGTGAACCATTTCTCAAACATTTGCTAATGATACAAATCACATTTATATCGTCATAAGGACTTTTGATGGATATGGCAACACCGTTCCCAATCCAAAACCAGATAGCGAAGCTTCTATATTTCAATACATGGGGTCATTTAGAAACCCACAAACAAAAGTAAAAGGTTAAACCATTTCAGAAGCATTTGCCATTCATTAAGAAGCCCACAAACAAAAGTAAAAGGTTAAACCATTTCTGAAACACTTACTAAGGATAGAAATCACATTTATATCATCACAAGGACTTTTAATGGATATCGCAACATCGTTCCTAATCCAAAGCCAGAAAGCGAGTCTTTTATAACTAAAATCATGGGATCAATTAGAAGGCCACAAACAAAAGTATTAGATTTAAAACCAACATATAGATCAATCGATTTGATCGGATTGTTGAATGTTCTTGGATTTAAAATCCAGTCTGCATGAAAATCTAATGCAACTAGCAACGTAGAACATTTTCATCCAATCTTATTTGAATTGTTCAAGACAGCAGAATTCAAATGTCATATCATTTCACTATCAGATCAATTAACTGTAATGATCGATAAATTCAGTAAGACATTTTATGAAATCGACACACACGTACAAACTTAAACAGTTTGGTGTTATTTTCAACAGAAACTATATCCGTGAACCATTTCTCAAACATTTGCTAATGATACAAATCACATTTATATCGTCATAAGGACTTTTGATGGATATGGCAACACCGTTCCCAATCCAAAACCAGATAGCGAAGCTTCTATAACTCAATACATGGGGTCATTTAGAAACCCACAAACAAAAGTAAAAGGTTAAACCATTTCAGAAGCATTTGCCATTCATTAAGAAGCCCACAAACAAAAGTAAAAGGTTAAACCATTTCTGAAACACTTACTAAGGATAGAAATCACATTTATATCATCACAAGGACTTTTAATGGATATCGCAACATCGTTCCTAATTCAAAGCCAGATTGCGAGGCTTTTATTACTGAAATCATGGGATCATTTAGAAGCCCACAAACAAAGGATTTATAGTTAAAACCAACATGTAGATCAATCGATTTGATCGGATTGTTGAATGATCTTGGATTTAAAATCCAGTCTGCATGAAAATCTAATGCAACTAGCAACGTAGAACATTTTCATTCAATCTAAATTGAAATGTTCAAGACAGCAGAATTCAAATGTCATATCATTTCATTATCAGATCAATTAACTGTAATGATCGATAAATTCAGTAAGAAATTTTATGAAATCGACGCACACAAACAAACTTAAACAGTTTGGTGTTACTTTCATCAGAAACTCAATCCGTGAACCATTTCACAAACATTTGCTTCTGATTTAAATCACATTTATATCGTCATAAGGACTTTTGATGGATATGGCAACACCGTTCCCAATCCAAAACCAGATAGCGAAGCTGCTATAAGTTAATACATGGGGTCATTTGGAAGCCCACAAACAAAAGTAAAAGGTAAAACCGTTTTTGAAACATTTGCTATGGATAGAAATCACATTTATATCATCACAAGGACTTTTAATTGATATCGCAACATCGTTCCTAATTCAAAGCCAGATAGCGAGGCTTTTATAACTGAAATCATGGGATCATTTAGAAGCCCACATACAAAAGTATAACATTTAAAACCAACATGTAGATCAATCGATTTGATCAGATTGTTGAATGGTCTTGGATTTAAAATCCAGTCTGCGTGAAAATCTAATGCAACTAGCAACGTAGAACATTTTCATTCAATCTTAATTGAAATGTTCAAGACAGCAGAATTCAAATGTCATATAATTTCACCATCAGATCAATTAACTGTAATGATCGATAAATTCAGTAAGACATTTTATGAAATCGACGCACACAAACAAACTTAAACAATTTGGTGTTAATTTTATCAGAAACTAAATCCGTGAACCATTTCTCAAACATTTGCTAATGATAAAAATCACATTTATATCGTCATAAGGACTTTTGATGGATATGGCAACACCGTTCCCAATCCAAAACCAGATAGCGAAGCTGCTATAAGTTAATACATGGGGTCATTTGGAAGCCCACAAACAAAAGTAAAAGGTAAAACCGTTTTTGAAACATTTGCTATGGATAGAAATCACATTTATATCATCACAAGGACTTTTAATTGATATCGCAACATCGTTCCTAATTCAAAGCCAGATAGCGAGGCTTTTATTACTGAAATCATGGGATCATTTAGAAGCCCACAAACAAAAGTATAACATTTAAAACCAACATGTAGATCAATCGATTTGATCGGATTGTTGAATGTTCTTGGATTTAAAATCCAGTCTGCATGAAAATCTAATGCAACTAGCAACGTAGAACATTTTCATCCAATCTTATTTGAATTGTTCAAGACAGCAGAATTCAAATGTCATATCATTTCACTATCAGATCAATTAACTGTAATGATCGATAAATTCAGTAAGACATTTTATGAAATCGACACACACGTACAAACTTAAACAGTTTGGTGTTATTTTCAACAGAAACTATATCCGTGAACCATTTCTCAAACATTTGCTAATGATACAAATCACATTTATATCGTCATAAGGACTTTTGATGGATATGGCAACACCGTTCCCAATCCAAAACCAGATAGCAAAGCTGCTATAAGTTAATACATGGGGTCATTTGGAAGCCCACAAACAAAAGTAAAAGGTAAAACCGTTTTGGCAACATTTGCTAAGGATTAAAATCACATTTGTATCGTCACAAGGACTTTTAATGGATATCGCAACATCGTTCCTAATACAAATCCAGATAGGGAGGTATTTATTACTGAAATCATGGGATCATTTAGAAGCCCACAAACAAAGGTTTTATATTTAAAACCAACATGTAGAACAATTGATTTGATCGGATTGTTGAATGTTCTTGGATTTAAAATCCAGTCTGCATGAAAATCTAATGCAACTAGCAACGTAAAACATTTTCATTCAATCTTAATTGAAATGTTCAAGACAGCAGAATTCAAATGTCATATCATTTCACCATCAGATCAATTAACTATAATGATCGATAAATTCAGTTAGACAGTTTATGAAACCGACGAACACAAACAAACTTAAACAGTTTGGTGTTTATTTTATCAGAAACTAAATCCGTGAACCATTTCTCAAACATTTGCTAATGATAAAAAACACATTTATATCGTCATAAGGACTTTTGATGGATATGGAACCACCGTTCCCAATCCAAAACCAGATAGCGAAGCTGCTATAAGTTAATACATGGGGTCATTTGGAAGTCCACCAACAAAAGTAAAAGGTAAAACCGTTTTTGAAACATTTGCTATGGATAGAAATCACATTTATATCCTCACAAGGAATTTTAATTGATATCGCAACATCGTTCCTAATTCAAAGCCAGATAGCGAGGCTTTTATAACTGAAATCATGGAATCATTTAGAAGCCCACAAACAAGAGTATTAGATTTAAAACCAACATGTAGAACAATCGATTTGATCGGATTGTTGAATGTTCTTGGATTTAAAATCCAGTCTGCATGAAAATCTAATGCAACTAGCAACGTAGAACATTTTCATCCAATCTTTTTTGAATTGTTCAAGACAGCAGAATTCAAATGTCATATCATTTCACTATCAGATCAATTAACTGTAATGATCGATAAATTCAGTAAGACATTTTATGAAATCGACGCACACGTACAAACTTAAACAGTGTGGTGTTATTTTCAACAGAAACTATATCCGTGAACCATTTCTCAAACATTTGCTAATGATACAAATCACATTTATATCGTCATAAGGACTTTTGATGGATATGGCAACACCGTTCCCAATCCAAAACCAGATAGCGAAGCTTCTATAACTCAATACATGGGGTCATTTAGAAACCCACAAACAAAAGTAAAAGGTTAAACCATTTCAGAAGCATTTGCCATTCATTAAGAAGCCCACAAACAAAAGTAAAAGGTTAAACCATTTCTGAAACACTTACTAAGGATAGAAATCACATTTATATCATCACAAGGACTTTTAATGGATATCGCAACATCGTTCCTAATTCAAAGCCAGATTGCGAGGCTTTTATTACTGAAATCATGGGATCATTTAGAAGCCCACAAACAAAGGTTTTATAGTTAAAACCAACATGTAGATCAATCGATTTGATCGGATTGTTGAATGATCTTGGATTTAAAATCCAGTCTGCATGAAAATCTAATGCAACTAGCAACGTAGAACATTTTCATTCAATCTAAATTGAAATGTTCAAGACAGCAGAATTCAAATGTCATATCATTTCATTATCAGATCAATTAACTGTAATGATCGATAAATTCAGTAAGAAATTTTATGAAATCGACGCACACAAACAAACTTAAACAGTTTTGTGTTACTTTCATCAGAAACTCAATCCGTGAACCATTTCACAAACATTTGCTTCTGATTTAAATCACATTTATATCGTCATAAGGACTTTTGATGGATATGGCAACACCGTTCCCAATCCAAAACCAGATAGCGAAGCTGCTATAAGTTAATACATGGGGTCATTTGGAAGCCCACAAACAAAAGTAAAAGGTAAAACCGTTTTTGAAACTTTTGCTATGGATAGAAATCACATTTATATCATCACAAGGACTTTTAATTGATATCGCAACATCGTTCCTAATTCAAAGCCAGATAGCGAGGCTTTTATTACTGAAATCATGGGATCATTTAGAAGCCCACATACAAAAGTATAACATTTAAAACCAACATGTAGATCAATCGATTTGATCAGATTGTTGAATGGTCTTGGATTTAAAATCCAGTCTGCGTGAAAATCTAATGCAACTAGCAACGTAGAACATTTTCATTCAATCTTAATTGAAATGTTCAAGACAGCAGAATTCAAATGTCATATCATTTCACCATCAGATCAATTAACTGTAATGATCGATAAATTCAGTAAGACATTTTATGAAATCGACGCACACAAACAAACTTAAACAATTTGGTGTTAATTTTATCAGAAACTAAATCCGTGAACCATTTCTCAAACATTTGCTAATGATAAAAATCACATTTATATCGTCATAAGGACTTTTGATGGATATGGCAACACCGTTCCCAATCCAAAACCAGATAGCGAAGCTGCTATAAGTTAATACATGGGGTCATTTGGAAGCCCACAAACAAAAGTAAAAGGTAAAACCGTTTTTGAAACATTTGCTATGGATAGAAATCACATTTATATCATCACAAGGACTTTTAATTGATATCGCAACATCGTTCCTAATTCAAAGCCAGATAGCGAGGCTTTTATTACTGAAATCATGGGATCATTTAGAAGCCCACATACAAAAGTATAACATTTAAAACCAACATGTAGATCAATCGATTTGATCAGATTGTTGAATGGTCTTGGATTTAAAATCCAGTCTGCGTGAAAATCTAATGCAACTAGCAACGTAGAACATTTTCATTCAATCTTAATTGAAATGTTCAAGACAGCAGAATTCAAATGTCATATCATTTCACCATCAGATCAATTAACTGTAATGATCGATAAATTCAGTAAGAAATTTTATGAAATCGACGCACACAAACAAACTTAAACAGTTTGGTGTTACTTTCATCAGAAACTCAATCCGTGAACCATTTCACAAACATTTGCTTCTGATTTAAATCACATTTATATCGTCATAAGGACTTTTGATGGATAAGGCAACACCGTTCCCAATCCAAAACCAGATAGCGAAGCTGCTATAAGTTAATACATGGGGTCATTTGGAAGCCCACAAACAAAAGTAAAAGGTAAAACCGTTTTTGAAACATTTGCTATGGATAGAAATCACATTTATATCATCACAAGGACTTTTAATTGATATCGCAACATCGTTCCTAATTCAAAGCCAGATAGCGAGGCTTTTATAACTGAAATCATGGGATCATTTAGAAGCCCACATACAAAAGTATAACATTTAAAACCAACATGTAGATCAATCGATTTGATCAGATTGTTGAATGGTCTTGGATTTAAAATCCAGTCTGCGTGAAAATCTAATGCAACTAGCAACGTAGAACATTTTCATCCAATCTTATTTGAATTGTTCAAGACAGCAGAATTCAAATGTCATATCATTTCACTATCAGATCAATTAACTGTAATGATCGATAAATTCAGTAAGACATTTTATGAAATCGACACACACGTACAAACTTAAACAGTTTGGTGTTATTTTCAACAGAAACTATATCCGTGAACCATTTCTCAAACATTTGCTAATGATACAAATCACATTTATATCGTCATAAGGACTTTTGATGGATATGGCAACACCGTTCCCAATCCAAAACCAGATAGCGAAGCTTCTGTAACTCAATACATGGGGTCATTTAGAAACCCATAAACAAAAGTAAAAGGTTAAACCATTTCAGAAGCATTTGCCATTCATTAAGAAGCCCACAAACAAAAGTAAAAGGTTAAACCATTTCTGAAACACTTACTAAGGATAGAAATCACATTTATATCATCACAAGGACTTTTAATGGATATCGCAACATCGTTCCTAATTCAAAGCCAGATTGCGAGGCTTTTATTACTGAAATCATGGGATCATTTAGAAGCCCACAAACAAAGGATTTATAGTTAAAACCAACATGTAGATCAATCGATTTGATCGGATTGTTGAATGATCTTGGATTTAAAATCCAGTCTGCATGAAAATCTAATGCAACTAGCAACGTAGAACATTTTCATTCAATCTAAATTGAAATGTTCAAGACAGCAGAATTCAAATGTCATATCATTTCATTATCAGATCAATTAACTGTAATGATCGATAAATTCAGTAAGAAATTTTATGAAATCGACGCACACAAACAAACTTAAACAGTTTGGTGTTACTTTCATCAGAAACTCAATCCGTGAACCATTTCACAAACATTTGCTTCTGATTTAAATCACATTTATATCGTCATAAGGACTTTTGATGGATATGGCAACACCGTTCCCAATCCAAAACCAGATAGCGAAGCTGCTATAAGTTAATACATGGGGTCATTTGGAAGCCCACAAACAAAAGTAAAAGGTAAAACCGTTTTTGAAACATTTGCTATGGATAGAAATCACATTTATATCATCACAAGGACTTTTAATTGATATCGCAACATCGTTCCTAATTCAAAGCCAGATAGCGAGGCTTTTATAACTGAAATCATGGGATCATTTAGAAGCCCACATACAAAAGTATAACATTTAAAACCAACATGTAGATCAATCGATTTGATCAGATTGTTGAATGGTCTTGGATTTAAAATCCAGTCTGCGTGAAAATCTAATGCAACTAGCAACGTAGAACATTTTCATTCAATCTTAATTGAAATGTTCAAGACAGCAGAATTCAAATGTCATATCATTTCACCATCAGATCAATTAACTGTAATGATCGATAAATTCAGTAAGACATTTTATGAAATCGACGCACACAAACAAACTTAAACAATTTGGTGTTAATTTTATCAGAAACTAAATCCGTGAACCATTTCTCAAACATTTGCTAATGATAAAAAACACATTTATATCGTCATAAGGACTTTTGATGGATATGGCAACACCGTTCCCAATCCAAAACCAGATAGCAAAGCTGCTATAAGTTAATACATGGGGTCATTTGGAAGCCCACAAACAAAAGTAAAAGGTAAAACCGTTTTGGCAACATTTGCTAAGGATTAAAATCACATTTGTATCGTCACAAGGACTTTTAATGGATATCGCAACATCGTTCCTAATACAAATCCAGATAGGGAGGTATTTATTACTGAAATCATGGGATCATTTAGAAGCCCACAAACAAAGGTTTTATATTTAAAACCAACATGTAGAACAATTGATTTGATCGGATTGTTGAATGTTCTTGGATTTAAAATCCAGTCTGCATGAAAATCTAATGCAACTAGCAACGTAAAACATTTTCATTCAATCTTAATTGAAATGTTCAAGACAGCAGAATTCAAATGTCATATCATTTCACCATCAGATCAATTAACTATAATGATCGATAAATTCAGTTAGACAGTTTATGAAACCGACGAACACAAACAAACTTAAACAGTTTGGTGTTTATTTTATCAGAAACTAAATCCGTGAACCATTTCTCAAACATTTGCTAATGATAAAAAACACATTTATATCGTCATAAGGACTTTTGATGGATATGGAACCACCGTTCCCAATCCAAAACCAGATAGCGAAGCTGCTATAAGTTAATACATGGGGTCATTTGGAAGTCCACCAACAAAAGTAAAAGGTAAAACCGTTTTTGAAACATTTGCTATGGATAGAAATCACATTTATATCCTCACAAGGAATTTTAATTGATATCGCAACATCGTTTCTAATTCAAAGCCAGATTGCGAGGCTTTTATAACTGAAATCATGGAATCATTTAGAAGCCCACAAACAAGAGTATTAGATTTAAAACCAACATGTAGAACAATCGATTTGATCGGATTGTTGAATGTTCTTGGATTTAAAATCCAGTCTGCATGAAAATCTAATGCAACTAGCAACGTAGAACATTTTCATCCAATCTTTTTTGAATTGTTCAAGACAGCAGAATTCAAATGTCATATCATTTCACTATCAGATCAATTAACTGTAATGATCGATAAATTCAGTAAGACATTTTATGAAATCGACGCACACGTACAAACTTAAACAGTGTGGTGTTATTTTCAACAGAAACTATATCCGTGAACCATTTCTCAAACATTTGCTAATGATACAAATCACATTTATATCGTCATAAGGACTTTTGATGGATATGGCAACACCGTTCCCAATCCAAAACCAGATAGCGAAGCTTCTATAACTCAATACATGGGGTCATTTAGAAACCCACAAACAAAAGTAAAAGGTTAAACCATTTCAGAAGCATTTGCCATTCATTAAGAAGCCCACAAACAAAAGTAAAAGGTTAAACCATTTCTGAAACACTTACTAAGGATAGAAATCACATTTATATCATCACAAGGACTTTTAATGGATATCGCAACATCGTTCCTAATTCAAAGCCAGATTGCGAGGCTTTTATTACTGAAATCATGGGATCATTTAGAAGCCCACAAACAAAGGTTTTATAGTTAAAACCAACATGTAGATCAATCGATTTGATCGGATTGTTGAATGATCTTGGATTTAAAATCCAGTCTGCATGAAAATCTAATGCAACTAGCAACGTAGAACATTTTCATTCAATCTAAATTGAAATGTTCAAGACAGCAGAATTCAAATGTCATATCATTTCATTATCAGATCAATTAACTGTAATGATCGATAAATTCAGTAAGAAATTTTATGAAATCGACGCACACAAACAAACTTAAACAGTTTTGTGTTACTTTCATCAGAAACTCAATCCGTGAACCATTTCACAAACATTTGCTTCTGATTTAAATCACATTTATATCGTCATAAGGACTTTTGATGGATATGGCAACACCGTTCCCAATCCAAAACCAGATAGCGAAGCTGCTATAAGTTAATACATGGGGTCATTTGGAAGCCCACAAACAAAAGTAAAAGGTAAAACCGTTTTTGAAACTTTTGCTATGGATAGAAATCACATTTATATCATCACAAGGACTTTTAATTGATATCGCAACATCGTTCCTAATTCAAAGCCAGATAGCGAGGCTTTTATTACTGAAATCATGGGATCATTTAGAAGCCCACATACAAAAGTATAACATTTAAAACCAACATGTAGATCAATCGATTTGATCAGATTGTTGAATGGTCTTGGATTTAAAATCCAGTCTGCGTGAAAATCTAATGCAACTAGCAACGTAGAACATTTTCATTCAATCTTAATTGAAATGTTCAAGACAGCAGAATTCAAATGTCATATCATTTCACCATCAGATCAATTAACTGTAATGATCGATAAATTCAGTAAGACATTTTATGAAATCGACGCACACAAACAAACTTAAACAATTTGGTGTTAATTTTATCAGAAACTAAATCCGTGAACCATTTCTCAAACATTTGCTAATGATAAAAATCACATTTATATCGTCATAAGGACTTTTGATGGATATGGCAACACCGTTCCCAATCCAAAACCAGATAGCGAAGCTGCTATAAGTTAATACATGGGGTCATTTGGAAGCCCACAAACAAAAGTAAAAGGTAAAACCGTTTTGGCAACATTTGCTAAGGATTAAAATCACATTTGTATCGTCACAAGGACTTTTAATGGATATCGCAACATCGTTCCTAATTCAAATCCAGATAGGGAGGTATTTATTACTGAAATCATGGGATCATTTAGAAGCCCACAAACAAAGGTTTTATATTTAAAACCAACATGTAGATCAATCGATTTGATCGGATTGTTGAATGTTCTTGGATTTAAAATCCAGTCTGCATGAAAATCTAATGCAACTAGCAACGTAAAACATTTTCATTCAATCTTAATTGAAATGTTCAAGACAGCAGAATTCAAATGTCATATCATTTCATTATCAGATCAATTAACTGTAATGATCGATAAATTCAGTAAGAAATTTTATGAAATCGACGCACACGTACAAACTTAAACAGTGTGGTGTTACTTTCATCAGAAACTCAATCCGTGAACCATTTCACAAACATTTGCTACTGATTTAAATCACATTTATGTCGTCATAAGGACTTTTGATGGATATGGCAACACCGTTCCCAATCCAAAACCAGATAGCGAAGCTGCTATAAGTTAATACATGGGGTCATTTGGAAGCCCACAAACAAAAGTAAAAGGTAAAACCGTTTTTGAAACATTTGCTATGGATAGAAATCACATTTATATCATCACAAGGACTTTTAATTGATTTCGCAACATCGTTCCTAATTCAAAGCCAGATAGCGAGGCTTTTATAACTGAAATCATGGAATCATTTAGAAGCCCACAAACAAGAGTATTAGATTTAAAACCAACATGTAGAACAATCGATTTGATCGGATTGTTGAATGTTCTTGGATTTAAAATCCAGTCTGCATGAAAATCTAATGCAACAAGCAACGTAAAACATTTTCATTCAATCGTAATTGAAATGTTCAAGACAGCAGAATTCAAATGTCATATCATTTCACCATCAGATCAATTAACTATAATGATCGATAAATTCAGTTAGACAGTTTATGAAACCGACGAACACAAACAAACTTAAACAGTTTGGTGTTTATTTTATCAGAAACTCAATCCGTGAACCATTTCACAAACATTTGCTAATGATAAAAAACACATTTATTTCGTCATAAGGACTTTTGATGGATATGGCAACACCGTTCCCAATCCAAGACCAGATAGCGAAGCTGCTATAAGTTAATACATGGGGTCATTTGGAAGTCCACCAACAAAAGTAAAAGGTAAAACCGTTTTTGAAACATTTGCTAAGGATTAAAATCACATTTGTATCGTCATAAGGACTTTTAATTGATATCGCAACATCGTTCCTAATTCAAAGCCAGATAGCGAGGCTTTTATAACTGAAATCATGGAATCATTTAGAAGCCCACAAACAAGAGTATTAGATTTAAAACCAACATGTAGAACAATCGATTTGATCGGATTGTTGAATGTTCTTGGATCTAAAATCCAGTCTGCATGAAAATCTAATGCAACTAGCAACGTAGAACATTTTTATTCAATCTTAATTGAAATGTTCAAGACAGCAGAATTCAAATGTCATATCATTTCACTATCAGATCAATTAACTGTAATGATCGATAAATTCAGTAAGACATTTTATGAAATCGACGCACACGTACAAACTTAAACAGTGTGGTGTTGATTTCATCATAAACTAAATCCGTGAACCATTTCTCAAACATTTGCTTCTGATTTAAATCACATTTGTTTCGTCATAAGGACTTTTGATGGATATGGCAACACCGTTCCCAATCCAAAACCAGATAGCGAAGCTGCTATAAGTTAATACATGGGGTCATTTGGAAGTCCACCAACAAAAGTAAAAGGTAAAACCGTTTTTGAAACATTTGCTAAGGATTAAAATCACATTTATATCGTCACAAGGACTTTTAATGGATATCGCAACATCGTTCCTAATTCAAAGCCAGATTGCGAGGCTTTTATAACTGAAATCATGGAATCATTTAGAAGCCCACAAACAAGAGTATTAGATTTAAAACCAACATGTAGAACAATCGATTTGATCGGATTGTTGAATGTTCTTGGATTTAAAATCCAGTCTGCATGAAAATCTAATGCAACTAGCAACGTAAAACATTTTCATTCAATCGTAATTGAAATGTTCAAGACAGCAGAATTCAAATGTCATATCATTTCACCATCAGATCAATTAACTATAATGATCGATAAATTCAGTTAGACAGTTTATGAAACCGACGAACACAAACAAACTTAAACAGTTTGGTGTTTATTTTATCAGAAACTCAATCCGTGAACCATTTCACAAACATTTGCTAATGATAAAAAACACATTTATATCGTCATAAGGACTTTTGATGGATATGGCAACACCGTTCCCAATCCAAAACCAGATAGCGAAGCTGCTATAAGTTAATACATGGGGTCATTTGGAAGTCCACCAACAAAAGTAAAAGGTAAAACCGTTTTTGAAACATTTGCTAAGGATTAAAATCACATTTGTATCGTCATAAGGACTTTTAATTGATATCGCAACATCGTTCCTAATTCAAAGCCAGATAGCGAGGCTTTTATAACTGAAATCATGGAATCATTTAGAAGCCCACAAACAAGAGTATTAGATTTAAAACCAACATGTAGAACAATCGATTTGATCGGATTGTTGAATGTTCTTGGATCTAAAATCCAGTCTGCATGAAAATCTAATGCAACTAGCAACGTAGAACATTTTTATTCAATCTTAATTGAAATGTTCAAGACAGCAGAATTCAAATGTCATATCATTTCACTATCAGATCAATTAACTGTAATGATCGATAAATTCAGTAAGACATTTTATGAAATCGACGCACACGTACAAACTTAAACAGTGTGGTGTTGATTTCATCATAAACTAAATCCGTGAACCATTTCTCAAACATTTGCTTCTGATTTAAATCACATTTGTTTCGTCATAAGGACTTTTGATGGATATGGCAACACCGTTCCCAATCCAAAACCAGATAGCGAAGCTGCTATAAGTTAATACATGGGGTCATTTGGAAGTCCACCAACAAAAGTAAAAGGTAAAACCGTTTTTGAAACATTTGCTAAGGATTAAAATCACATTTATATCGTCACAAGGACTTTTAATGGATATCGCAACATCGTTCCTAATTCAAAGCCAGATTGCGAGGCTTTTATAACTGAAATCATGGAATCATTTAGAAGCCCACAAACAAGAGTATTACATTTAAAACCAACATGTAGAACAATCGATTTGATCGGATTGTTGAATGTTCTTGGATCTAAAATCCAGTCTGCATGAAAATCTAATGCAACTAGCAACGTAGAACATTTTCATTCAATCTTAATTGAAATGTTCAAGACAGCAGAATTCAAATGTCATATCATTTCACTATCAGATCAATAAACTGTAATGATCGATAAATTCAGTAAGACATTTTATGAAATCGACACACACGTACAAACTTAAACAGTTTGGTGTTATTTTCAACAGAAACTATATCCGTGAACCATTTCTCAAACATTTGCTAATGATACAAATCACATTTATATCGTCATAAGGACTTTTGATGGATATGGCAACACCGTTCCCAATCCAAAACCAGATAGCGAAGCTTCTATAACTCAATACATGGGGTCATTTAGAAACCCACAAACAAAAGTAAAAGGTTAAACCATTTCAGAAGCATTTGCCATTCATTAAGAAGCCCACAAACAAAAGTAAAAGGTTAAACCATTTCTGAAACACATACTAAGGATAGAAATCACATTTATATCATCACAAGGACTTTTAATGGATATTGCAACATCGTTCCTAATCCAAAGCCAGAAAGCGAGTCTTTTATAACTAAAATCATGGGATCATTTAGAAGGCCACAAACAAAAGTATTAGATTTAAAACCAACATATAGATCAATCGATTTGATCGGATTGTTGAATGTTCTTGGATTTAAAATCCAGTCTGCATGAAAATCTAATGCAACTAGCAACGTAGAACATTTTCATCCAATCTTATTTGAATTGTTCAAGACAGCAGAATTCAAATGTCATATCATTTCACTATCAGATCAATTAACTGTAATGATCGATAAATTCAGTAAGACATTTTATGAAATCGACACACACGTACAAACTTAAACAGTTTGGTGTTATTTTCAACAGAAACTATATCCGTGAACCATTTCTCAAACATTTGCTAATGATACAAATCACATTTATATCGTCATAAGGACTTTTGATGGATATGGCAACACCGTTCCCAATCCAAAACCAGATAGCGAAGCTTCTATAACTCAATACATGGGGTCATTTAGAAACCCACAAACAAAAGTAAAAGGTTAAACCATTTCAGAAGCATTTGCCATTCATTAAGAAGCCCACAAACAAAAGTAAAAGGTTAAACCATTTCTGAAACACTTACTAAGGATAGAAATCACATTTATATCATCACAAGGACTTTTAATGGATATCGCAACATCGTTCCTAATTCAAAGCCAGATTGCGAGGCTTTTATTACTGAAATCATGGGATCATTTAGAAGCCCACAAACAAAGGTTTTATAGTTAAAACCAACATGTAGATCAATCGATTTGATCGGATTGTTGAATGATCTTGGATTTAAAATCCAGTCTGCATGAAAATCTAATGCAACTAGCAACGTAGAACATTTTCATTCAATCTAAATTGAAATGTTCAAGACAGCAGAATTCAAATGTCATATCATTTCATTATCAGATCAATTAACTGTAATGATCGATAAATTCAGTAAGAAATTTTATGAAATCGACGCACACAAACAAACTTAAACAGTTTGGTGTTACTTTCATCAGAAACTAAATCCGTGAACCATTTCACAAACATTTGCTACTGATTTAAATCACATTTATATCGTCATAAGGACTTTTGATGGATATGGCAACACCGTTCCCAATCCAAAACCAGATAGCGAAGCTGCTATAAGTTAATACATGGGGTCATTTGGAAGCCCACAAACAAAAGTAAAAGGTAAAACCGTTTTTGAAACATTTGCTATGGATAGAAATCACATTTATATCATCACAAGGACTTTTAATTGATATCGCAACATCGTTCCTAATTCAAAGCCAGATAGCGAGGCTTTTATAACTGAAATCATGGGATCATTTAGAAGCCCACATACAAAAGTATAACATTTAAAACCAACATGTAGATCAATCGATTTGATCAGATTGTTGAATGGTCTTGGATTTAAAATCCAGTCTGCGTAAAAATCTTATGCAACTAGCAACGTAGAACATTTTCATTCAATCTTAATTGAAATGTTCAAGACAGCAGAATTCAAATGTCATATCATTTCACCATCAGATCAATTAACTGTAATGATCGATAAATTCAGTAAGACATTTTATGAAATCGACGCACACGTACAAACTTAAACAGTGTGGTGTTGATTTCATCATAAACTAAATCCGTGAACCATTTCTCAAACATTTGCTTCTGATAAAAATCACATTTATATCGTCATAAGGACTTTTGATGGATATGGCAACACCGTTCCCAATCCAAAACCAGATAGCGAAGCTGCTATAAGTTAATACATGGGGTCATTTGGAAGCCCACAAACAAAAGTAAAATGTAAAACCGTTTTTGAAACATTTGCTAAGGATTAAAATCACATTTATATCGTCACAAGGACTTTTAATGGATATCGCAACATCGTTCCTAATTCAAAGCCAGATTGCGAGGCTTTTATTACTGAAATCATGGGATCATTTAGAAGCCCACAAACAAAGGTTTTATAGTTAAAACCAACATGTAGATCAATCGATTTGATCGGATTGTTGAATGTTCTTGGATTTAAAATCCAGTCTGCATGAAAATCTAATGCAACTGGCAACGTAGAACATTTTCATTCAATCTTAATTTAAATGTTCAAGACAGCAGAATTCAAATGTCATATCATTTCATTATCAGATCAATTAACTGTAATGATCGATAAATTCAGTAAGACATTTTATGAAATCGACGCACACAAACAAACTTAAACAATTTGGTGTTAATTTTATCAGAAACTAAATCCGTGAACCATTTCTCAAACATTTGCTAATGATAAAAATCACATTTTTATCGTCATAAGGTCTCTTGATGGATATGGCAACAACGTTTCCAATCCAAAACCAGATAGCGGAGCTGCTATATCTCAACACATGGGGTCATTTAGAAGCCCAAAACAAAAGTAAAAGGTTAAACCATTTCTGAAGCATTTGCCATTCATTTAGAAGCCCACAAACAAAAGTAAAAGGTTAAACCATTTCTGAAACACTAACTAACGATAGAAATCACATTTATATCATCACAAGGACTTTTAATGGATATCGCAACATCGTTCCTAATTCAAAGCCAGATAGCGAGGCTTTTATAACTGAAATCATGGAATCATTTAGAAGCCCACAAACAAGAGTATTAGATTTAAAACCAACATGTAGAACAATCGATTTGATCGGATTGTTGAATGTTCTTGGATTTTAAATCCAGTCTGCATGAAAATCTAATGCAACTAGCAACGTAGAACATTTTCATTCAATCTTAATTGAAATGTTCAAGACAGCAGAATTCAAATGTCATATCATTTCACTATCAGATCAATTAACTGTAATGATCGATAAATTCAGTAAGACATTTTATGAAATCGACACACACGTACAAACTTAAACAGTTTGTTGTTTTTTTCAACAGAAACTATATCCGTGAACCATTTCTCAAACATTTGCTAATGATACAAATCACATTTATATCGTCATTAGGACTTTTGATGGATATGGCAACACCGTTCCCAATCCAAAACCAGATAGCGAAGCTTCTATAACTCAATACATGGGGTCATTTAGAAACCCACAAACAAAAGTAAAAGGTTAAACCATTTCAGAAGCATTTGCCATTCATTAAGAAGCCCACAAACAAAAGTAAAAGGTTAAACCATTTCTGAAACACTAACTAACGATAGAAATCACATTTATATCATCACAAGGACTTTTAATGGATATCGCAACATCGTTCCTAATTCAAAGCCAGATAGCGAGGCTTTTATTACTGAAATCATGGGATCATTTAGAAGCCCACATACAAAAGTATAACATTTAAAACCAACATGTAGATCAATCGATTTGATCGGATTGTTGAATGATCTTGGATTTAAAATCCAGTCTGCATGAAAATCTAATGCAACTAGCAACGTAAAACATTTTCATTCAATCGTAATTGAAATGTTCAAGACAGCAGAATTCAAATGTCATATCATTTCACCATCAGATCAATTAACTATAATGATCGATAAATTCAGTTAGACAGTTTATGAAACCGACGAACACAAACAAACTTAAACAGTTTGGTGTTTATTTTATCAGAAACTCAATCCGTGAACCATTTCACAAACATTTGCTAATGATAAAAAACACATTTATATCGTCATAAGGACTTTTGATGGATATGGCAACACCGTTCCCAATCCAAAACCAGATAGCGAAGCTGCTATAAGTTAATACATGGGGTCATTTGGAAGCCCACAAACAAAAGTAAAAGGTAAAACCGTTTTTGAAACATTTGCTATGGATAGAAATCACATTTAAATCATCACAAGGACTTTTAATTGATATCGCAACATCGTTCCTAATTCAAAGCCAGATAGCGAGGCTTTTATAACTGAAATCATGGAATCATTTAGAAGCCCACAAACAAGAGCATTAGATTTAAAACCAACATGTAGAACAATCGATTTGATCGGATTGTTGAATGTTCTTGGATTTAAAATCCAGTCTGCATGAAAATCTAATGCAACTAGCAACGTAGAACATTTTCATTCAATCTTAATTGAAATGTTCAAGACAGCAGAATTCAAATGTCATATCATTTCACTATCAGATCAATTAACTGTAATGATCGATAAATTCAGTAGGACATTTTATGAAATCGACACACACGTACAAACTTAAACAGTTTGTTGTTATTTTCAACAGAAACTATATCCGTGAACCATTTCTCAAACATTTGCTAATGATACAAATCACATTTATATCGTCATAAGGACTTTTGATGGATATGGCAACACCGTTCCCAATCCAAAACCAGATAGCGAGGCTTCTATATCTCAATACATGGGGTCATTTAGAAACCCACAAACAAAAGTAAAAGGTTAAACCATTTCAGAAGCATTTGCCATTCATTAAGAAGCCCACAAACAAAAGTAAAAGGTTAAACCATTTCTGAAACACTTACTAAGGATAGAAATCACATTTATATCATCACAAGGACTTTTAATGAATATCGCAACATCGTTCCTAATCCAATGCCAGAAAGCGAGTCTTTTATAACTAAAATCATGGGATCATTTAGAAGGCCACAAACAAAACTATTAGATTTAAAACCAACATGTAGATCAATCGATTTGATCGGATTGTTGAATGTTCTTGGATTTAAAATCCAGTCTGCATGAAAATCTAATGCAACTAGCAACGTAGAACATTTTCATTCAATCTTAATTGAAATGTTCAAGACAGCAGAATTCAAATGTCATATCATTTCACCATCAGATCAATTAACTGTAATAATCGATAAATTCAGTAAGACATTTTATGAAATCGTCGCACACGTACAATCTTAAACAGTGTGGTTTTGATTTCATCAGAAACTAAATCCGTGAACCATTTTACAAACATTTGCTAATTATAAAAATCCCATTTATATCCTCATAAGGACGTTTGATAGATATGGCAACACCGTTCCCAATCCAAAACCAGATAGCGAAGCTGCTATAAGTTAATACATGGGGTCATTTATAAGCCCGCAAACAAAAGTAAAAGGTTAAACCGTTGCTGAAACATTTGCTAAGGATTAAAATCACATTTATATCGTCACAAGGACTTTTAATGGATATCGCAACATCGTTCCCAATTCAAAGCCAGATTGCGAGGCTTTTATTACTGAAATCATGGGATCATTTAGAAGCCAACAAACAAAAGTATTAGATTTAAAACCAACATAAAGATCAATCGATTTGATCGGATTGTTGAATGTTCTTGGATTTAAAATCCAGTCTGCATGAAAATCTAATGCAACTAGCAACGTAGAACATTTTCATTCAATCTTAATTGAAATGTTCAAGACAGCAGAATTCAAACGTCATATCATTTCACCATCAGATCAATTAACTGTAATGATCGATAAATTCAGTACGACAGTTTATGAAATCGTCGCACACGTACAATCTTAAACAGTGTGGTTTTGAGTTCATCAGAAACTAAATCCGTGAACCATTTCACAAACATTTGCTTATTATAAAAATCACATTTATATCCTCATAAGGACGTTTGATAGATATGGCAACACCGTTCCCAATCCAAAACCAGATAGCGAAGCTGCTATAAGTTAATACATGGGGTCATTTGGAAGCCCACAAACAAAAGTAAAAGGTTAAACCGTTTTTGAAACATTTGCTATGGATAGAAATCACATTTATATCATCACAAGGACTTTTAATGGATATCGCAACATCGTTCCTAATCCAAAGCCAGAAAGCGAGGCTTTTTTAACTAAAATCATGGGATCATTTAGAAGGCCACAAACAAAAGTATTAGATTTAAAACAAACATATAGATCAATCGATTTGATCGGATTGTTGAATGGTCTTGGATATAAAATCCAGTCTGCGTGAAAATCTAATGCAACTAGCAACGAAGAACATTTTCATTCAATCTTAATTGAATTGTTCAAGACAGCAGAATTCAAATGTCATATCATTTCACTATCAGATCAATTAACTGTGATGATCGATAAATTCAGTAAGACATTTTATGAAATCGACGCACACTTACAAACTTAAACAGTGTGGTGTTGATTTCATCAGAAACTAAATCCGTGAACCATTTCTCAAACATTTGCTACTGATTTAAATTACATTTATATCGTCATAAGGACTTTTGATGGATATGGCAACACCGTTCCCAATCCAAAACCAGATAGCGAAGCTGCTATAAGTTAATACATGGGGTCATTTGGAAGCCCACAAACAAAAGTAAAAGGTAAAACCGTTTTTGAAACATTTGCTAAGGATTGAAATCACATTTATATCGTCACAAGGACTTTTTATGGATATCGCAACATCGTTCCTAATTCAAAGCCAGTTAGCGAGGCTTTTATTACTGAAATCATGGGATCATTTAGAAGCCCACAAACAAAGGTTTAATATTTAAAACCAACATGTAGATCAATCGATTTGATCGGATTGTTGAATGATCTTGTATTAAACAAACAGTGTGCATGAAAATCTAATTCAATTTGCAACGTAGAACATTTTCATTCAATCTTAATTGAAATGTTCAAGACAGCAGAATTCAAATGGCATATCATTTCATTATCAGATCAATTAACTGTAATGATCGATAAATTCAGTAAGACATTTTATGAAATGGACGCACACGTACAAACTTAAACAATTTGGTGTTAATTTGATCAGAACCCTAGTACGTGAATCATTTTTCAAACATTTGCCAATGATTTAAATCACATTTATGTCATCATAAGGACGTTTGATTTATATGGCAACACCGTTTCCAATCCAAAACCAGATAGCGAAGCTGCTATAAGTTAATACATGGGGTCATTTGGAAGCCCACAAACAAAAGTAAAAGGTTAAACCGTTTTTGAAACATTTGCTAAGGATTAAAATCACATTTATATCGTCACAAGGACTTTTAATGGATATCGCAACATCGTTCCTAATTCAAAGCCAGATAGCGAGGCTTTTATTACTGAAATCATGGGATCATTTAGAAGCCCACAAACAAAGGTTTTATATTTAAAACCGACATGTAGATCAATCAAATTGATCGGATTGTTGAATGGTCTTGGATTTAAAATCCAGTCTGCATGAAAATCTAATGCAACTAGCAATGTAGAACATTTTGATTCAATCTTAATTGAAATGTTCAAGACAGCAGAATTCAAATGTCATATCATTTCACTATCAGATCAATTAACTGTAATGATCGATAAATTCAGTTAGACATTTTATGAAATGGACGCCCACGTACAAACTTAAACAGTGTCGTGTTAATTTGATCAGAAACTAAATCCGAGAACCATTTCTCAAACATTTGCTACTGATAAAAACACATTTATATCGTCATAAGGCCTTTTGATGGATATGGCAACACCGTTCCCAATCCAAAACCAGATAGCGAAGCTGCTATAAGTTAATACATGGGATCATTTGGAAGCCCACAAACAAAAGTAAAAGGTAAAACCGTTTTTGAAACATTTGCTAAGGATTAAAATCACATTTATATCGTCACAAGGACTTTTAATGGATATCGCAACATCGTTTCTAATTCAAAGCCAGATAGCGAGGCTTTTATTACTGAAATCATGGGATCATTTAGAAGCCCACAAACAAAAGTTTTATATTTAAAACCAACAAGTAGATCAATCGATTTGATCGGATTGTTGAATGATCTTGGATTTAAAATCCAGTCTGCATGAAAAACTAGTGCAATTTGCAACGTAGAACATTTTCATTCAATCTTAATTGAAATGTTCAAGACAGCAGAACTCAAATGTCATATCATTTCACCATCAGATCAATTAACTGTAATGATCGATAAATTCAGTAAGACTAAATAGCGAAGCTTCTATACTAAACTAAATAGCGAAGCTTCTATAACTCAATACATGGGGTCATTTAGAAACCCACAAACAAAAGTAAAAGGTTAAACCATTTCAGAAGCATTTGCCATTCATTAAGAAGCCCACAAACAAAAGTAAAAGGTTAAACCATTTCTGAAACACTTACTAAGGATAGAAATCACATTTATATCATCACAAGGACTTTTCATGGATATCGCAACATCGTTCCTAATTCAAAGCCAGATAGCGAGGCTTTTATAACTGAAATCATGGAATCATTTAGAAGCCAACAAACAAAAGTATTAGATTTAAAACCAACATGTAGATCAATCGATTTGATCGGATTATTGAATGATCTTGGATTTGATAACCAAATTTTGAAAGGGTCGTTTATGTGTCTGATACTCCATAGGGTTTTGGTGTTATTTTCATCAGAAACTAAATCCGTGACCCATTTCTCAAACATTTGCTAATGATGAAAATCACTTTTATATGGTCATAAGGACGTTTGATAGATATGGCAACACCGTTCCCAATCCAAAACCAGATAGCGAAGCTATCTTGGATTTAAAATCCAGTCTGCATGAAAATCTAATGCAACTAGCAACGTAGAACATTTTCATTCAATCCTAATTGAAATGTTCAAGCAGAATTCAAATGGCATATCATTTCACCATCAGATCAATTAACTGTAATGATCGATAAATTCAGTAAGAAATTTGATGAAATCGACGCACACAAACAAACTTAAACAATTTGGTGTTAATTTTATCAGAAACTAAATCCGTGAATCCGTCATAAGGACTTTTGATGGACATGGCAACACCGTTCCCAATCCAAAACCAGATAGCGAAGCTGCTATAAGTTAATACATGGGGTCATTTGGAACAAAATTAAAAGTTTAAACCATTTCTGAAGCATTTGCCATTCATTTAGAAGCCCACAAACAAAAGTAAAAGGTAAAACCGTTTCTGACATATTTGCTAAGGATTAAAAACACATTTATATCGTCACAAGGACTTTTAATGGACATCGCAACATCGTTTCTAATTCAAAGCCAGATAGCGAGGCTTTTATTACTGAAATCATGGGATCATTTAGAAGCCCACAAACAAAGGTTTTATATTTAAAACCGACATATAGATCAATCGATTTGATCGGATTGTTGAATGATCTTGGATTTAAAATCCAGTCTGCATGAAAATCTAATGCAATTTGCAACGTAGAACATTTTCATTCAATCTTAATTGAAATGTTCAAGCAGAATTCAAATGTCATATCATTTCACCATCAGATCAATTAACTGTAATGATCGATAAATTCAGTTAGACAGTTTATGAAACCGACGAACACAAACAAACTTAAACAGTTTGGTGTTAATTTTATCAGAAACTAAATCCGTGAACCATTTCTCAAACATTTGCTAATGATGAAAATCACATTTATATCGTCATAAGGACTTTTGATGGATATGGAACCACCGTTCCCAATCCAAAACCAGATAGCGAAGCTGCTATAAGTTAATACATGGGGTCATTTGGAAGCCCACCAACAAAAGTAAAAGGTTAAACCGTTTCTGAAGCATTTGCCATGCAGTTAGAAGCCCACAAACAAAAGTAAAAGGTAAAACCGTTTTTGAAACATTTGCTGAGGATTAAAAGCACATTTATATCGTCACAAGGACTAGTTATGGAAAACGATAGCTCGATTCAGATAAAAAATAATTTTATTTATTTTTTCTCGGTTTGGACAACACGTCCGTCCTAGCTGAACCTCACTATCGAACTCAACTCGGCCTGTCTCTGATCTTCGTTTATATGGAAGTCTTGATAAGGTTTGATCGCGTTCGATCCTGTCTGTTCTTTAGAATTTCCGCTCGCAATAGCCCTAACATCCGTGGGGTGCGTACGTTGCTGATGGGACAGTCTCGTCGTCTTCCATTGGGGTGCACATGATATTGACTCTCTCATGGCTTCCGCTTCCGTAGGGTGCGTACGATCTTCATGTGACTTATCCGGACATCACGTTGGAGTGTGTACGTTGCTGATGGGACAGTCTCGTCGTCTTCCGTTGGGGTGCACATG